>NC_053430.1:49131748-49431748 GCF_007990345.1 Gossypium hirsutum | reverse complement strand
TGATATAGCACATTTTAAGCATTCATTGGGTGTGCACGATAATTCATCAAACACACGAATGGTATTATTGAGCCAAAATTTAGCCTACTCAGCATCATCACTGTTAGTAGCCTTGAACTCAATAGCCCCGTGCTTTCGAATTCTATCAACTGAGGGTTTCCTCAACCTCAACGGGTCAACTACAGGTGTAGGGGTTGTATTAGTCGGGGGTGGAGGATGTGAAATAGCTGGATTAGTCTGAATATACTGAGTAAGCCAATCGTTCATCATAGCATAGAAGGCTTGTTTAGCCCCATCATTTTGATTTCTAGCATTCGGTTGAGAGTCCAAAGGCGCTGTCCCTAGTGCGGGAGCAGGCGCTACGCTCTCTACATCATCAGCTACTGCTCGATCGGGATCAGAATTCATTTCTATACAAAAAACATGTTTCAACTGTCAGAAATCATCACACTATCATATTAACACTTTATGGCATGTATAGCTAGACTCACACATGCTACGTTAGTCCTGGAATTGACTAAATCATAGCTCTGATACCAATAAAATGTAACACCACTATAACCCGTATCCGTCGCCGGAGTTGATTATGAAGAGTTACTAATCCGAAATTCAACATTAGTACATACACATTTACATAATTTCATTAGCAATTATATTTATAGCCAAACACAATCAAAGATAGAAATTCAAAATTATATCGACATTCAAAAGTTGCCATATTCACATGGCTTATATACAAAGACATCACAAAATATCATTCACTTAAGTCTATTCTATACATGTCATACTAGCTCCAAATTATAGTAGTACCAAAATGATAGATAGTGTGGCGAGTTGCTGACAATCCCCTCCCCAAGCAGGTAACTGGAATCAACAATCTATAAAATAGAGAAACGTAATAAACGGAGTAAGCTTTCGTAAGCTTAGTAAGTTTTAAGAAATACAAACAAATAAACTCAATCATACATTGATTATTCAATTTCTCAAGAGGCCATTTTCTAGGTATATTGTCATTTGGCCGAATATACACATGAGCATAATGTACATTTAGCATTATTATTTCACTTAAACTAAATGCATATATCGTAAATAAATCAAATACTTTCACATACTTTCACATCTTGACAAAATGTATCATGATCATAGATATAATTATAACATTTATTCACTTAGGTATCACATTATGCACTTATGATTCAATTCCAATCAAACTCACGTATAAATACATAATACGTATCTGGCCAACTTAACATATTGAATGTATTCATTTGTCGTTCTAACACGATGTATCTTAGTTTTTAGACTTTTATCAAATCACCGGCACTCAGCCTGCTAGGTTGAAAAACCCGAATTCATTCACTGGCATTTCGCCTGCTAGGCTCAAAGCCCGAATAGTCTCACCGGCATTATAGCTTGCTAGGCTCAAAGGCCCGAATAGTATCTCACCGGTATTACACCCTGCTAGGCTCAAAGGCCCGAATAGTATCTGACCAGCATTATAGCCTGCTAGGCTCAAAGGTTCGAATAGTGTCTCACCGGCATTATAGCATGCTAGGCTCAAAGGCCCAAATAGTATTGTATGATATTCAATTCAAAAAGTTTCATATAACACAATCACACCAAATTAGGTACAAGCATCATTCGAATATATCATCCTACATTTTATTCACTTTTATTTCATTTCATCACTCACATTTATCATTTGATAGTTTACACATAACATCTTACTCATATTTATCTAACATTATCATTTGATCATAAAAGCATATCACATTTTACTTTCATTACAATTGCCATTCGGCCATAAACATATATGACAAGTAATACTTAATTTTCATAATCTGTCATTTCATTATCGATTATTATTTATATTTAACTACTTAAAACTTACCTCGAATATATTCGAACAGTCTCAGATCGGCTATTCAACTACTTTCTCTTTTCCCTTGTCCAACCTTGGTTCTCTATGCTCTTGAGCTAATTTAAACAAAATTTAACTTATTAAAGTCCCATCATGCTAGCTTATGGCCGAAAATGACAAGAAACTTAATAGGCCATATAGCTACTTGAACTCAAATATAAAATGGTCATACACATTTTTAATCACATTAAGCAATTTAATACAATTTATTTAACATTTCCCTTTTAACACATATTGATCAACTAGACCATGCATTAGCCATTAACACATTCAATCATTAAAGCAATAACCTGTTAACATTCAAGCATTTTATACCAAAATTTCTCCCAAGGCCGAATTCACCTACAACCTTTAGTACATATACAAAGTTTATGTTAACTTATACACACAATTAACCTAGTATCAATTAACTAAGTACTTTAAAATTTTCTTTAACTAAGTAACTTATCCGGAATTATTAAGAACAAATTTAACAATCTTAAATCCAACTTATAATTGTACATATCACATTTAAAGCATCCACTCCATTCTATCATTTTAAAACACAAACATTACTCAAATATTATCTAAGTTCACATTCGGCAATTTCACAAATACACAAGCCGCTTTTCCTATCATCTAAACAACCTATATGAACACTAAACTATCTCAAACATCACCCATTCACAATTATTCATTAAAACATAAAAAAAACAACCATTCCCTTCAAAATCTTCCATAGCCGAATACTCATATCACCACCCAATTCAAAATTTTGACATGGGCTAAGTAAGGGACTTAATAACTAGCTTAAAATATGCTACAATTTCAAAAACAAACATAAATTTCTTACCTTAATTTCAACTCAAAAGTGACCAAATGTAGCTTGAGTTTCTTCTCCTCTCCTAATTTTGGCTATGAAGAACAAAGATGAACAAGCTTTTTCTTTTACCTCATTTTGTTATTTTATTTATCTTTATTTTATGATAATAAAGCCATTAAATTTAACAATGCTAATTTAAAATGCATATTTTATTTATCACCATCATTATGGCCAGCCACTACACATTAAAGTGGGAATTTTGATATGCAAATCCACATATTTTATACCATAAATTATTTGGCCACTACAAATTAACCTATAGCATTTTCAAAAATATTCAAATAAGTCCCATTTAATAATTTCACATACAATTGACAGGATCAAAGCATAAAATTTTCACACATGCACTTTCACATATAATAAAACACAGAACATAACATTTAACTATTTTTATGACTCAGTTTTGTAGTCTCGGAACCACTCTCCGACTAAGGTCAAATTAGGGCTGTCACAGTCGTGTGCCTTACCTGTGTGGCCCCAACTCAATGAAAAATTAGTTACGCACCCAATCACACTGCTTACCACACGACCATGTGGTGTCGACGTAACACCCCAATTTTCGAGACTTCTGTTAATTTTGGTGAATTTTGGAATTTTTGTTTTTTGACTGTTTGGCATAGGTTAAATTATGTTAGTGGGCTCTAGAAGGCCCAAGCTTAAGCTAAAACCCAGTAATTTTAGGTGATTTTAATCCATAAGAGGAAAAGGGGGGTTCTGGTTAACAGGGGTCTTAAATATTATTTGGGTAAAATAAGACATAAGGAAGTAAGTGGCAGAGTGGCATGTGACGCCACTGGAAAGGCTATAAAAGTGGCGTGTGGATGCTAGGGAGAGCTGAGGTTCAAGTCACAATGACAACATATTAAGGGAATTATTATTTTTATGTTCAGAAAAGGTAAGTAGTGGAATTGAAGTGAAAGTCTGTCAGGAGAGGATTTAGGAGTTGATAAGGGATAGGATTTAGGAGCAGATAAGGGAGGAAATCTAGGAGCTGATCAAGGAACAAGAGGTGGCCGGCCAAGGGACTTTAGCATGGGAATTTCGGCTAGGGTTAGTGCCAGTATAAATTCGGCATTAGTGGTAAGTGGTGCCATTTCCTGACCATTCTCTTCTTCTTTTCTTTTTCTCTTCTCTCCATCCACTTATTCTTTTTTCTTCTTTTCCCCATAGCCGAATCCTTCAGCCACCCTACTCTATACCACCTTCCTTCCATTATTTTTAAGACTATAGCCGATTGCCTCAAATCCCGAAATCCCAAAAAATTGACTCCTTTTGTACCGATTTTTCCCTAGCCAAATCTCTTATTTTTCTCATCATCTTTGGCCAATTCTTTCAACCTCTAAACCCCAGGTTTCTGTCGACAAAACCACAAGTAAAAACCCTCATATTTTATCTTTCTCTACACTTTTGCAAAAAGATGAAACTCCCACACTATCCTAGAGACATAGCCGAATATTGAGATCATTGAGGGCTCGACTTTTGTTATCGTTTAAGGGCTTAGAACTGCATTAGAATAAAGTAGGAACTAAGGGGGAACATTGACTGGAAGAATCGGTGGTAAGTCTTTCCAACTTAGTCTATCTAGCATATTTTAAGAAAAGCCGAAATCCCTAAAAGGTTAGGGAGGTTGTCATTTTTTGGACTTGTAGCCCTAAGGGGTTGTGATAATAGTATTATTTTGGTAATAGTTTGATTAAGAGGCTGTTGATCAAGGCCTTGGACAAGTGGAGCGAACGGATCTGGATTGAGACACTATTTTCGGCAAAGGTAGGAATGCTAAGGCCTAAGGTGTTGTTGGCCGAATATGGTAAGAAGTTCATATGTAGTTCGTTTCGGTAGTAAGATTAACGTGGTAGTATTATAATTGTAGGCAGTTCGTACGTGGATCTCGTCAGCAAATCATCATAAAACAGGTGTGTAACTGACACCCTCTCATTGACTAGATCGGCAAAAGCTGAAATGCCGAAATGCCGAAATGCCGAAAAGCCGGCATTTTGTGGGCTGGCGAGTGTGCGAATGCTCGTAAGAAAGACTAATTAACATATTTGGTAAATTCAAGTGTTAAGACTGTAGAATGCGATATTTTTTGCATTATGACGTTTTGGGCTTAATGGGCCTAAGTTGGGCTAATGGGCCAACAGGCCCACTTCGGTTAAAAGACGAGGTAAGTGCTTCCGAATACTTGGTAATGCTAAAACGGGCATGAAACCCTAGCCATAGGTTATAATTATTGAAATACCATTATGCATGTAAAATTACCATTATACCCTTAGATGTAAATTGACCATTATACCCTTAGGGTTATTTTTAACTAAAAAGCATGATGACCAGATTCTGTATGATGTATGCCATGATTGTGAATCTGTGCATGGGGACATGAGTTATATTATGGAGGAAGCGTCCTGGTGGCTATGCCACAAATTATCTGATCTGGTGGCTCTGCCACATATATATCTGTTCTGGTGGCTCTGCCACAATTATATGTATCTGGTGACTCTGTCACATTATCTGTTCTAGCAACCATGCTGCATATTTCAGAGGCGTGTAGCGGTTGGGTGGGTCGAGTAGTCTCCCCACATGGTGAAAGGTTGGTAAGGGGGTGTATGTGGTTGGTTATGGGTTGGGTTCTACATATACATGAAATATCTGATCTGATCTGTTATGGGCCTTGCGCTTAATTCTGTATTCTGTTCTGGGCTAAGGCCAATTTATTCTATTTCTGTGGTTTGAACCGATATGGGCTATGGTTGGGTTAATTTTACACGCTGATTTTCCCCAAACTCATCCCCTATTTTCATCCATGCAGGTAGTCCCCAACCATAGTGGGCTTGGAGCTACGAGGGATTCGGAGTGGCCACTCGTTCTATAATATGGATTTCTTCTGGTGATTTGGAGTTCAATTTTCTTTACTTTGATGATTTGGGTTTTGTTATGTAATAAGGCCGCTTATAATTATTTCTGTTTTTTGGGTTTTGATTTATAACTTATCATGATGATCTTAAATTATAGTAACTATCAAAATAGGCTAGATCTAGGGTTTGTTTTCCAAAAACATAAACTGATTTTGAAGTAACACGATCTCGAACAAGGCTTCTACTGTGATAACGTTTTCCCAAAATTATGCTTTATTTTAAAATGAACATAATTACAATGGTAACTTAAAAGAAATACACGATGTTGGAGTGTGGCAAGGGCGGTGTGCATGTCTAGGATTGGATCCGAAAGAGCTTGGTACTTAAGCAGACCGATGGACTCACCTCCGCTTTTCCGGATTCCTACCTGGTGCATAGGTTCCATTCACTTTAACCCTTAATAAATTAATCCTGTGAACATCAAGTATGATTTTCTGAACTTAGAACGGAAAAATGTTTTTAACGCTTTTGATGTGGCACGTCGGATCCGGTCATAATGTCTAGGCTGAGTTTGGGGTGTTACATTTAGTGGTATCAGAGCCAAGTTACAACAACTCGACCGTGGAATGGGTTTACAAAAACGAAGATTGTAAAAAAAATTGGTTTTCAAAATCAGGACTTCTGAATGTGGCATTCCGAATCTCCGGCCCAAGCCTGTAAGTATTCTGAATTATCTGTCTGTAATGAAACTTTACTAGAATACTCTAGATAGGATGCTACTGAAATCCTAGAAAAGCTTGCTAAAAGATTGAAACTGTAGCTAGACATCGATTCTGCGAAAACCAACTCTGAATTACTATCTGAATCATAAAACATCTGTAATAAACATTGGAATGATATTAATGCATAAAATTCATAATCAGATAATACGATATGAGTACAACAGCCACTCGTGGAAGAGGCCGTGGACGTGGCTGAGGAAGGGCTCGAGCGGTATCTTCATCTTCGGGACATATGCTGGTGGCAGATGCACCGGTACCACCGGCAACAGAAGTGGAGTCTCATGATCGTGGTGCCGGGGATGACGCCCTATCGCAGGCTATGCTTCGAGTTCTGGAAAGGGTTGCCGGGGCAAGTTCGGGCAACAGAATTCGAGGATCGATTTCTGAACGACTCTGAGCTAACGGAGCAGAGATCTTTAGGGGCGTATCTAGTGTAGCCCCGAATGTGGTGAAATATTGGTTGGAGGCCACAGAACAAATTATGGATGACTTGGATTGCTCGGTGGACCAGAAGCTGAAGGAGGCCGTATCGCTGTTGCAAGATGAGGCTTATCAATGGTGGCTCACCGTGAGGGATGGAACCCCAGCTGATAGGGTTACTTGGGAGCTGTTTAAGACAGCCTTTAAAGGAAAGTACGTCGGGGTAAGTTATGTGGACGCTCGCAGGAAGGAATTTTTGAATCTGGTGCAAAGAGGTAAGACAGTTGCCGAGTACAGGCTGAGTTTCTGAGGTTGAGCCGGTATGCCGTGGGCATAGTTGCTACGGAATATGAGCGAAATGTGCGCTACGAGGATGGTCTTAGGGATGACCTGAGGGTGTTGATTGCTTCGCAAAGGGAGAGAGATTTTGCGGTCTTGGTGGAGAAGGCAAAGATAGCAGAGAAGGTTAAGCGGGCTGAAAAGCAGAATCGGGAGAAGGATCGAAACTATTTTCGGAGGGATTCAGGACCCTCGGGTGGTGCCAATAAGAATATTAAGAGAGCAAGAGTAGAGGAACCAGTGCGAGCAGTGCCGATGAATGTGGTTAGACCACCAATCTGTGGAGACTGTGGTAAGGTACATTTGGGTGAGTGTAGGAAACGTTCCGGTGCTTGTTTCCGATGCGGATCTATGGAGCATAGAGTTAAGGACTGCCCACAGAAAGCTGATCAGGCTCAGGTTACTGTACAGAGGGTTGTTCAACCCATGAGAGGTGGACCACAACCACCAAGAGGACGAGGACAAGGTAGGAATGGAAACGAAAATGGTCGAGGTCGAGGGGCACCTGGCAGAGGTATTAAAAATACTGAAGCTCGACAGCCAGCTTTGGTATATGCAGATCGTCGTCGAGAGGAGGCCGACACACTTGACATCATAACTGGTACATTCTTGGTTTTTGACATGCCATACACTACTTTAGTGGATATTGGATCTACTCATTCCTATGTTGCATGTGCCATATCTGGGTCATTAGGTGTGCACTCTGAGAAGATTGTGAGTGGGGTATCTGTGTT
Organism: Gossypium hirsutum; assembly: GCF_007990345.1. NCBI lineage: Eukaryota > Viridiplantae > Streptophyta > Magnoliopsida > Malvales > Malvaceae > Gossypium > Gossypium hirsutum. The sequence continues at coordinate 49,423,838 of NC_053430.1, read as the reverse complement.
AAGTCCTTTAGGTCACTCAGTCAGGGTAGACAAACTGTATAGGAATGTACCCTTAGAAACTCAAGGCAAGGTTTTTCCTGGAGATCTGATAGAGTTACAGTTCGGAGAGTTTGACCTCATTCTGGGAATAGACTGGCTTGTTAAGCATAGGGCGACTTTGGATTGTACTGCAAAATGAATGGTGTTAAGGACCACGGAGGGTGAGAAGGTTATAATGATAGGTGAGCAAAGGGATTAGTTGTGACAGCCCAAAATTGACCCTAGTCGGGAAGTGGTTTCGGGACCACAAAACCGAGTCATAAAAATAATTGATTTCCATATTCTATGCTTATTATGTGTGTACATGAGTATGTGGAAGTTTCATTCTCCAATTTTGCCAATTGCATGAGAAAATATTAAATAGGGATTGATATGAGACATGGTGAAAATATGATAGGCTAATTTAAAATGGTCTATTAATGCATGTTGTGAAAATGATGGGTTTGCATGTCAAATTACCCAAAATTTGAGCTAGTGGTTGGCCATGCTATGGGTGGAAACATGTTGGGAACATGTTGGCCTAGTGAGGTATGTAGGAAAAAAATAAAATAAGGGGCATGGGCATAAAATAATGAAAAGGAGTATGATGAATACAAAAAAAAAATGTGTGTAGTTGTTTTCCCCCCCCCATTGCCGTGAGCTAAAGAAAAGAAAGGAGAAAATTTTTGTTCATCCTTTCTCATCTTCATTTAGCCGAAACTAGAAAGAAAAAAACAAAGAAAAAAAAATGCTCATCCTTTGGTTCATCCTTGGCCAAAAATTTTAAGGAGGAAGGAAGAAGAAAGGTTGAAGAGGTTCGGTCATGCATGTAGCTAGGCTAAGGTATGTTTGATGATGTTCCATGAGATGCATGCATGTTTTAGTTGTTAGCATGAGTTCTACCTAGCCCATGGTCTAAATCTTGCTATGTGATGGAAATGACACTCGGCCATGGATGCATCATTCTTGGTTGATGTTTGATGTTGTGGTGATGAGGCATGAGGATGAGTTAAGATTCGGCCTAGGTGGAGTTTGTGTTAATGCCATTGCATGCTAAATATGAAGCTTGTTAATGATGCATGTGATGATGGCTTGATGATTCTTGAACCTCCTTTTTAGCATTTCTGAGTGAGCACATATGTGCATTGGTTGCTAGATGGAGAAGAATCGGCTAGCAAGTTCTGTGCTAAGGCCGAATATAACTTTTGCATGTTAATGAGCAATGCATGTGTTAAATTGATGGAAAGGGAGAGGATGCTTTACTAGTGTGTATATGTGTGTATTAGCCAAGTTTTGAACTTGAAACAAAAGGGTGTTTAGTCAATACAAGTGACCATACTTGTAGAATGTATTAAGTGTTGAAATCGGCCCCAAAATAGACATGCATATTCGGCCAAGGGGGAAAAATTAGCTAAAATGTTGAGTTTGATTCATGATTCCGTACATATGTGACTTTAATGTCTAATGTATAAATATGGGCTAAGTGCCTTGTGTTCCTCTTTTCGATGCTCAAATGATTAAATCAATTTATTTGTTTAATTAAGCTCAAGAGCAAAGGGGAACTAAATCCGATAAAGGGAAGGAAAAAGTGGTCGAATAGCTATTGGAATCGTTCGACAACACCCGAGGTAAGTTCTTGAGTAAGAGAGCTTAAATTATGATGTGATTAGATCATGTTTTAAGCAAATTAAAATCATGCTCTTTGTGTGGCTATTAAGCCGAATTTGCAAGAATGATAAATGTCTTGTGTTTGAGTTTTGCTAACAAAACTGAAATACGAATGGGCCGTGATTTATTGTTAAATGTGCATGGTTATTTGAATGATGTCCGGGCTAAGTCCCGAAGGCTTGTGCTAAGTGACAATATCCGGACTAAGATCAGAAGGCATTTGTGCGAGATACTAATTCTGGGCTAAGCCCGAAGGCATTTGTGCGAGATACTAATTCCGGGCTAAGCCCGAAGGCATTTGTGCGAGATACTAATTCCGGGCTAAGCCCGAAGGCATTTGTGCGAGTTACTAAATCCGGGTTAAGTCCCGATGGAATTTGTGCGAATTACTATAACCGGGCTATGTCCCGAAGGCATTTGAACGAGGAGCTATATCCGGTTAAATACCGAAGGTACGTGATTTGGGAATGAATGAACTTGCTGTAAAATTCCAGTTAATACTCTCAAAACATCCCAACATTGAGGTATGTTTCGTATGTGCTTGAATTTAGTTGAGCCCTTACAAATAAGTATTCTCTCAGTTGATAAACGAGCTACCGGCCTTTGGCTGAGTTGATCTTTTGTGTATGTACATAAGGGTTGATAAAGTGAAGCAAGTACGATATCGTAAATTTGTGCATATGAAATTATCCGTTTAGCTATATGAATGCTATACTTTTGTTGTGCTGGAATTCCTTGCTCAAAACTTACTAAGCATAAATTGCTTACTCCGTTTCATTGCTCCTCTGTTTTATAGATTTGGTTCTCCAGCTATCGAACTCGGGATCTTGAAGTCAAAGTCGCGCACACTATCAAAGCCCCCCCTTTTGGTACAATTTTGGTTGAACTTCGAAATGGCATGTATAGGACTACCCGTTTGTTGTGGGTCGTGGACCCTTTGGACTTGTATAAATTTTGGATAGCCATGCGAAAATGGCTTATATGTGTTTGAGTATAATGTTATAATCATTTGGTGTGGATATGCTTGACAAGGATTGGCCACGGGGATGGTTAATCACTTTCATAAATTGTGCTATTTATGCAAAAAGGGCTAGTTGAATCATGGAAACCATGAAATAGGTAAAGTCTACCTTAAAGGCAGATGCTGACAGCAGCAGTGATGTAGATTTGGAAAATCACTAAAAATAGTAGGAATGGAATTAAATAGTGAATAAATTATGTAAACAAACCTTGATGAATCTACTTTCATAGGAAAGTAACGAAACAATCATACGGACAGTATGTTAAGAGATATTCAGGTTCTCGTGAGACAGGGCCAGAACGGTTTCTGGATTCCCTGTTCCGACTTTGGAAATTCATTATAAATTAACCAGAAATAATTAGGAGTCATACCATATATGTATAGATTCCTCTCTGAGTCTAGTTTCTATAGAAACAAACGGCATCAGTATTGGAGCCCTGTACAAGGAGATATCCAAGTCGTAATGCGCAAAGGCAGGGTAGTCGATCCCTGTAACATGGGAGAATTTGACTAATAAACTGTACTAATTGGCCCGACCAAAAATTCTAGAAAAAAATATGTAGATGTGCATATGAGTCTAGTTTTATGAAAAAATCACGAAACTGATTTTCGAGTTGTGAAACTCAAGATATGATTTTTAAAGCGACTAGTACGCAGATTGGCAGTGTCTGGGAAATATTTTTTATAAGGGGTTTAAAGTCTGTTAACACCTCGTGTTCGACTCCGGTGTCGGTCTCGGGTTCGGGGTGTTACATTTGATTGGTATCAGAGCTACGGTTTAGTCGATTCTAGGACTACCGTAATGCGTTGGGTCTAGCTATACATGCCATTTTATGTGATTACTTGATAGTGTGGTGATTTCTGACAATTGTAAATGTGTTTATTTATAGTAATGGATCCCGATCCCAACCGAGAGGTAGCTGATGATCTTGAGAGTGTAGCACCTGCTCCCGCACAAGGGACAGCGCCGGCGGACTCTCAACCTAATGCTAGTAACCCGAATGATGAAGCTAGACAAGCTTTCTATAGCGTGATGAATGATTGGTTCAACCAATACATTCGAACTAATACGGCTGTCCCACAACCTCCATTCCCAACTAATACCACCCCCGCACCTACAATACCTCCGGTAACTGACCAAATAAGGTCAAATAAGCCCCCAGTTGACAGAATCCGAAAATATGGGGCTACTGAATTTAAAGCTACGGATAGCGACGATGCCGAGCAAGCTAAATTTTGGTTGGACAACACTATCCGGGTACTCGATGAGCTATCTTGTACACCCGATGAATGCCTAAAGTGTACTATCTCCTTGCTACGTGATTCTGCCTATTATTGGTGGAGTACAATGACTTCTGTTGTGCCCCGAGAGCAAGTAACTTGGGAGTTTTTCCAAACTGAGTTTCGGAAAAAGTATATCAGTCAGAGATTTGTTGATCAAAAACGAAAGGAATTTCTTGAGCTTAAGCAAGGTTCCATGTCAGTTACTGATTACGAGCGAAAATTTGTTAGACTTAGTAGATACGTTCGGGAATGTGTTTCGTCCGAGGCTATCATGTGTAAACGCTTCGAGGATGGGCTGAATGAAGATATAAAAATGTTCGTTGGCGTTCTTGAAATACGAGAGTTCGTAGTACTGGTCGAGCGAGCTTGTAAAGCCGAAGAGCTTAGAAAAGAAAAACAAAAAGTTGATGTGGGAACTGGAGAGTTTCGTAAAAGATCTTCGGGAAAGTCTCTTCAACAGGCATCGAAGAAATTTCGAGATGATGCGGGCCAGTTTAGAGGCACTTCGGGCCTTTTTAGACGAGATCGTGATCGACCCCTGTGGGTACACGAGGCACTTCGGTCGCCAGTGTTGGGAATGAACGTCGAGATAGAACGAAATGTCGACATTGCGGTAAATGGAATTCGGGGAGTTGTAGATTCCCTGACCGCTCCTGTTACAAGTGCAGATCAGTTGACCACTTCATTAAAGATTGCCCGAGGTTGTTTGAACAGAATGAAAATCAGAGTGGGAAACCGGGTGCTACCACTGCTCGAGGTAGACCATCTGGAAATATGGGCAATGCTAGTGGTGGTCAGAGAGGATCTAGAGATGCTACGACCAGATCCGAGGCTCGTGCGCCTGCTAGAGCTTATGCTATACGTGCCCGCGAGGATGCTTCTTCGCCTGATGTTATTACCGGTACTTTTACTCTCTTTGATACTAATGTAATTGCTTTGATTGACCCCGGTTCTACTCATTCTTACATATGTGAAACCTTAGCATCCAGTAAGACTTTACCTATTGAGTCTACTGAGTTCGTAATTCGGGTGTCAAATCCCTTGGGTCGTTACGTGCTTGTCGACAAAGTGTGTAAGAAATGTCCCCTAGAAATTCGAGGTTTCTGTTTTCTGGCGGACTTGATGCTTTTGCCGTTTGATGAATTTGATGTTATTCTTGGTTTGGATTGGTTGACCGCGCATGATGCGGTTGTGAATTGCAAAAGCAAGACTATTGATTTGAGGTGCGCAAATAACGAAGTAATCCGAGTTGAGTCTACGGACTTGGAGGGGATGCCAGCTGTAATATCAGCAATGTTGGCCTAGAAATATGTAAGAAAAGGGTGCGAAGCATACCTTGCGTATGTACTGGATGGCAAAGAATTAGACAAGAAACCCGAATCTGTGCCGGTGGTTTGTGAATACCCGGATGTTTTTCCTGAAGGATTACCGGGTTTACCACCTGTTCGGGAGGTAGAGTTTGGTATTGAGCTTGTACCTGGGACTACGCCGATTTTGATAGCTCCGTATCGTATGGCACCAACCGAGTTAAAAGAGTTGAAAGCTCAGTTGCAAGAATTGACGGATAGAGGTTTTGCTCGACCAAGTTTCTCACCTTGGGGTGCACCAGTATTGTTCGTGAAAAAGAAGGACGGAACCATGAGGTTGTGCATTGACTATCGTCAACTGAATAAAGTGACGATAAAGAACAAATATCCGTTACCGCGTATCGATGATTTGTTCGACCAACTGAAGGGAGCCTCAATGTTCTCAAAAATAGATTTGAGATCGGGCTATTATCAGTTGCGAATTCGAGATTCGGACATACCCAAAACTGCTTTCAGAACGGGATATGGTCACTACGAGTTCTTAGTGATGCCGTTTGGGCTCACAAATGCCCCTGCGGTATTTATGGATTTGATGAATCGGATCTTCAGACCATATTTGGATCGGTTCGTAGTTGTGTTCATTGATGACATCTTGGTCTATTCAAGAGATGAGACCGAACATGCTGAGCATCTGAGGCTAGTGTTGCAAATTTTGCGGGATAAGCAGTTATATGCTAAGTTCAGTAAGTGTGAGTTCTGGTTAAGAGAGGTTAGCTTCTTGGGTCATGTGGTATCCGCATCGGGTATTCGAGCTGACCCGAGTAAAATTTCAGCCATACTTAACTGGAAGCCTCCAAGAAATATTACCGAAGTTCGGAGCTTCCTGGGACTCGCCGGTTATTACCGACGATTTGTCAAAGGTTTCTCGATGATAGCCACACCAATGACGAAGCTACTTCAAAAGGATGTTAAGTTCGAATGGACGGAGAAATGTCAGAAAAGTTTTGATCAACTAAAAACTTATTTGACTGAAGCTCCAATTTTAGTGCAACCCGAATCAGGCAAAGAGTTTGTCATTTATAGTGACGCATCCCTACTTGGGTTGGGTTGCGTATTGATGCAAGAAGGTCGAGTGGTGGCCTATGCGTCGAGACAATTAAAGCCACATGAGAAAAATTATCCGACCCATGATCTTGAACTAGCTGCCATCGTATTTGCTTTAAAAATATGGCGACATTACTTATTTGGTGAGAAGTGCCATGTATTTTCGGATCACAAAAGTCTCAAAAATTTGATGACTCAAAGAGACTTAAATCTTAAATCTACGACAAAGACGTTGGCTTGAGTTGTTGAAAGATTACGAGCTTGTCATTGATTACCACCCGGGAAAGGCTAATATGGTTGCGGACGCCTTAAGCCGGAAATCACTGTTTGCTTTACGAGCGATGAATGTGCACTTGTCTGTTCTACCCGACAATGTGTTAATAGCTGAATTAAAAGCCAAACCATTATTGATTCATCAAATTCGTGAAGCCCAGAAAGTTGATGATGAATTGGTTGCAAAACGGGCTGAGTGTGCTCCGAACAAGGAATCGGAGTTTCAAATTGATGATGATGATTGTTTGAGGTTCAGAAGTCGTTTGTGTATTCCAAGGAGTTCGGAACTCATTTCGATGATTCTGAACGAAGCCCATTGTAGCTGAATGTCAAGTCACCCGGGGAGTACGAAAATGTACAACGATTTGAAACGTTGGTTTTGGTGGCATGGTATGAAACGAGACATCTCCGACTTTGTTTCGAGATGTTTAATATGTCAACAAGTGAAAGCGGAACATCAAGTGCCTTCAGGATTACTTCAGCCGATCATGATACCTGAGTGGAAATGGGATCGAGTCACAATGGACTTTGTGTCCGGACTGCCATTGTCAACAAGTAAGAAGGATGCGATTTGGGTTGTTGTTGATAGAATGACTAAGTCGGCTCACTTTATCCCCGTGTGTATGGATTTTTCATTGGATAGACTAGTTGAATTGTACGTTTCTCAGATTGTGAGATTACACGGGGTACCTATTTCTATCGTGTCGGATAGAGATCCGAGATTCACCTCGCGATTTTGGAGGAAATTGCAAGAAGCTTTGGGTACCAAGCTGCATTTTAGCACTGCTTTTCATCCCCAAACCGATGGTCAATCTGAGCGGATAATTCAGATACTTGAGGATATGTTGAGATGTTGCATCCTCGAGTTCAGTGGTTCATGGGAACGATATTTACCTTTGATTGAATTCGCTTACAATAATAGTTTTCAATCAAGTATTAAGATGGCACCTTACGAGGCTTTGTACAGTCGTAAATGCCGTACACCGTTGTTTTGGACCGAGCTCGATGAAAGTAAAATTTTCGGAGTTGATTTGATTAAGGATGCTGAACAGAAAGTAAAGGTAATCCGTGAAAGTCTGAAAGCAGCCACAGATCGTCAAAAATCGTATGCGGATTTGAAACGAAAGGACATTGAATATCAGGTGGGAGATAAAGTGTTCCTTAAAGTTTCGCCTTGGAAAAAGGTACTCAGGTTTGGCCGTAAGGGCAAGTTGAGCCCGAGATTCATTGGGCCGTACGAAATCTCCGAACGAGTTGGTCCGGTTGCGTATAGATTGATTTTGCCCCCTGAGCTTGAAAAGATTCACGACGTCTTTCATGTTTCGATGCTTCGACGCTATCGATCTGATCCATCGCACATAATTAGCCCATCAGAGGTTGAAATTCAAGCCGATATGAGTTATGAAGAAGAGCCGATGCATATCCTAGCTCGTGAAGTGAAGGAGTTGCGAAACAAAAGGGTTCCGTTAGTGAAGGTGTTATGGCTCAAACACGGGATCGAGGAAGCTACTTGGGAAACCGAGAGCTCGATGAAAGAACGATACCCAAACTTATTTACCGGTAAGATTTTCGGGGACGAAAATTTCTTAAGTGGGGGAGAGTTGTGACAGCCCAAAATTGACCCTAGTCGGGAAGTGGTTTCGGGACCACAAAACCGAGTCATAAAAATAATTGATTTCCATATTCTATGCTTATTATGTGTGTACATGAGTATGTGGAAGTTTCATTCTCCAATTTTGCCAATTGCATGAGAAATTATTAAATAGGGATTGATATGAGACATGGTGAAAATATGATAGGCTAATTTAAAATGGTCTATTAATGCATGTTGTGAAAATGATGGGTTTGCATGTCAAATTACCCAAAATTTGAGCTAGTGGTTGGCCATGCTATGGGTGGAAACATGTTGGGAACATGTTGGCCTAGTGAGGTATGTAGGAAAAAAATAAAATAAGGGGCATGGGCATAAAATAATGAAAAGGAGTATGATGAATACAAAAAAAAAATGTGTGTAGTTGTTTCCCCCCCATTGCCGTGAGCTAAAGAAAAGAAAGGAGAAAATTTTTGTTCATCCTTTCTCATCTTCATTTAGCCGAAACTAGAAAGAAAAAAACAAAGAAAAAAAAATGCTCATCCTTTGGTTCATCCTTGGCCAAAAATTTTAAGGAGGAAGGAAGAAGAAAGGTTGAAGAGGTTCGGCCATGCATGTAGCTAGGCTAAGGTATGTTTGATGATGTTCCATGAGATGCATGCATGTTTTAGTTGTTAGCTTGAGTTCTACCTAGCCCATGGTCTAAATCTTGCTATGTGATGGAAATGACACTCGGTCATGGATGCATCATTCTTGGTTGATGTTTGATGTTGTGGTGATGAGGCATGAGGATGAGTTAAGATTCGGCCTAGGTGGAGTTTGTGTTAATGCCATTGCATGCTAAATATGAAGCTTGTTAATGATGCATGTGATGGTGGCTTGATGATTCTTGAACCTCCTTTTTAGCATTTTTGAGTGAGCACATATGTGCATTGGTTGCTAAATGGAGAAGAATCGGCTAGCAAGTTCTGTGCTAAGGCCGAATATAACTTTTGCATGTTAATGAGCAATGCATGTGTTAAATTGATGGAAAGGGAGAGGATGCTTTACTAGTGTGTATATGTGTGTATTAGCCAAGTTTTGAACTTGAAACAAAAGGGTGTTTAGTCAATACAAGTGACCATACTTGTAGAATGTATTAAGTGTTGAAATCGGCCCCAAAATAGACATGCATATTCGGCCAAGGGGGAAAAATTAGCTAAAATGTTGAGTTTGATTCATGATTCCGTACATATGTGACTTTAATGTCTAATGTATAAATATGGGCTAAGTGCCTTGTGTTCCTCTTTTCGATGCTCAAATGATTAAATCAATTTATTTGTTTAATTAAGCTCAAGAGCAAAGGGGAACTAAATCCGATAAAGGGAAGGAAAAAGTGGTCGAATAGCTATCGGAATCGTTCGACAACACCCGAGGTAAGTTCTTGAGTAAGAGAGCTTAAATTATGATGTGATTAGATCATGTTTTAAGCAAATTAAAATCATGCTCTTTGTGTGGCTATTGAGCCGAATTTGCAAGAATGATAAATGTCTTGTGTTTGAGTTTTGCTAACGAAAATGAAATACGAATGGGCCATGATTTATTGTTAAATGTGCATGGTTATTTGAATGATGTCCGGGCTAAGTCCCGAAGGCTTGTGCTAAGTGACAATATCCGGACTAAGATCCGAAGGCATTTGTGCGAGATACTAATTCCGGGCTAAGCCCGAAGGCATTTGTGCGAGATACTAATTCCGGGCTAAGCCCGAAGGCATTTGTGCGAGTTACTAAATCCGGGTTAAGTCCCGAAGGCATTTGTGCGAATTACTATAACCGGGCTATGTCCCGAAGGCATTTGAACGAGGAGCTATATCCGGTTAAATTCCGAAGGTACGTGATTTGGGAATGAATGAACTTGCTGTAAAATTCCAGTTAATACTCTCGAAACATCCCAACATTGAGGTATGTTTCGTATGTGCTTGAATTTAGTTGAGCCCTTACAAATAAGTATTCGCTCAGTTGATAAACGAGCTACCGGCCTTTGGCTGAGTTGATCTTTTGTGTATGTACATAAGGGTTGATAATGTGAAGCAAGTACGATATCGTAAATTTGTGCATATGAAATTATCCGTTTAGCTATATGAATGCTATACTTTTGTTGTGCTGGAATTCCTTGCTCAAAACTTACTAAGCATAAATTGCTTACTCCGTTTCCTTGCTCCTCTATTTTATAGATTTGGTTCTCCAGCTATCGGACTCGGGATCTTGAAGTCAAAGTCGCCCACACTATCAAAGCCCCCCCTTTTGGTACAATTTTGGTTGAACTTCGAAATGGCATGTATAGGACTACCCGTTTGTTGTGGGTCGTGGACCCTTTGGACTTGTATAAATTTTGGATAGCCATGCGAAAATGGCTTATATGTGTTTGAGTATAATGTTATAATCATTTGGTGTGGATATGCTTGACAAGGATTGGCCACGGGGATGGTTAATCACTTTCATAAATTGTGCTATTTATGCAAAAAGGGCTAGTTGAATCATGGAAACCATGAAATAGGTAAAGTCTACCTTAAAGGCAGATGCTGACAGCAGCAGTGATGTAGATTTGGAAAATCACTAAAAATAGTAGGAATGGAATTAAATAGTTAATAAATTATGTAAACAGACCTTGATGAATCTACTTTCATAGGAAAGTAACGAAACAATCATACGGACAGTATGTTAAGAGATATTCAGGTTCTCGTGAGACAGGGCCAGAACGGTTTCTGGATTCCCTGTTCCGACTTTGGAAATTCATTATAAATTAACCAGAGATAATTAGGAGTCATACCATATATGTATAGATTCCTCTCTGAGTCTAGTTTCTATAGAAACAAACGGCATCAGTATTGGAGCCCTGTACAAGGAGATATCCAAGTCGTAATTCGCAAAGGCAGGGTAGTCGATCCCTGTAACATGGGAGAATTTGACTAATAAACTGTACTAATTGGCCCGACCAAAAATTCTAGAAAAAAATATGTAGATGTGAATATGAGTCTAGTTTTATGAAAAAATCACGAAACTGATTTTCGAGTTGTGAAACTCAAGATATGATTTTTAAAGCGACTAGTACGCAGATTGGTAGTGTCTGGGAAATATTTTTTATAAGGGGTTTAAAGTCTGTTAACACCTCGTGTTCGACTCCGGTGTCGGTCTCGGGTTCGGGGTGTTACATTATTTGTCTAATGTGGTGCCGGCATTGAGGGCCGAAAAGTGGATTCGAAAAGGTTGTGAGGCCTATTTCGCATTCGTAAGCCAGTCGGAAGAGAAGGGATTGACAGTGGATAAGGTAAGGACCATAAAGGAGTTTCAGGATGTTTTTCTACAGGAGCTTCCGGGATTACCTCCTAACCGAGAAGTGGAGTTTGGAATCGACTTGTTTCCTGGAACAGCGCCAGTGTCTATCGCACCGTATAGGATGGCACCGAATGAGTTGGTGGAGCTAAAGGCACAAATTCAAGAGTTGCTGGATAGGGGCTTTATTAGGCCAAGCGTGTCTCCATGGGGAGCACCGGTGTTATTCGTGAAGAAGAAGGATGGTACAATGCGGATGTGCATTGATTATCGCCAGTTGAACAAACTGACAATTAAGAATAAGTATCCACTGCCAAGGATTGACGATCTGTTTGACCAGCTTAAGGGGGCTTCTGTATTTTCTAAGATCGACCTTCGATCTGGATATCATCAGTTAAGGGTCAAGGAGACGGATATCCATAAGACGGTATTCAGGACTCGGTATGGTCATTACGAATTTCTGGTTAGGCCATTTGGGCTGACGAACGCTCCTGCGGCATTTATGGATCTGATGAATCGGGTGTTTCAACCATTTCTGGATCAATTCGTAGTCGTCTTTATTGACGATATTCTGGTATATTCTGAAACGGAAGCAAAGCATGATGAGCATCTCCGTATAGTGCTACAAGTGTTAAGGGAGAAGGAACTTTATGCAAAGTTCAACAAGTGTGAATTCTGGTTGAGGGTGGTAACTTTCTTAGGACATGTGGTCTCTGCTGAGGGGATTAAGGTGGATCCTCGAAAAATTGAAGCAGTTTTGGAGTGGAAGCCGCCTAGGTCAGTATCGGAGTTACAGAGTTTCCTGGGATTGGCAGGATACTACAGAAGGTTTGTGGAAGGTTTTTTGGTGTTGGCTGCACCTCTAACTAAACTCATAAGGAAAGGGGTACCGTTTGTATGGACTGAGACCCAGCAGGAAGCTTTTGAAAAGTTGAAGAAAGTTTTGACTGAAGCACCTGTGTTAATTCAGCCGGAGTCTGGGAAGGATTTTACTGTGTACAGCAACGCATCACATGTAGGTTTGGGCTTCGTGTTAATGCAGGAGGGTAAGGTGGTTGCATATGCGTCACGACAGCTTAAGCCTCACGAGGGGAACTATCCTGCTCATGATTTGGAATTAGCAGCAGTGGTTTTTGCACTTAAGATTTAGAGACATTACCTGTACGGAGAAAGGTGTATTATATACACAGACCATAAGAGTATTAAGTATTTGTTGACTCAGAAGGAGCTAAACCTTAGGCAAAGGAGATGGATTGAGTTGCTTAAGGATTATGACTGTTCAATTGAGTATCACCCAGGAAAGGCTAATGTGGTAGCCGATGCTTTGAGTCGTAGAACCGTATCTGATCTGAGAGCAAGGTTTGCTCGTTTGAGTTTGTATGATGATGGTAGTTTGTTGGCTGAATTGCAAGTAAGGCCAACCTGGGTGGACCAGATTAAGGAAAAGCAGTTGGAAGATGAGTCTTTGGTCGCTCGTTTTCAATAAGTTAAGGAAGGGAAAACTTCTGAGTTCAGTTTAAATGGTGATGGAGTTCTGTGTTTCTGAGGAAGAATTTGTGTTCCGAAGGACTCTGACTTGAGGCAGACAATACTGAAGGAAGCTCATGGGGGACTATGTGCCATGCATCCTGGAGGGAATAAGTTGTATCACGACTTGCGGGAATTGTACTGGTGGCCTGGACTTAAGCAAGAAGTAACGGAGTTTGTAGGAAAATGTCTGACATGCCAACAAGTGAAAGCTGGGCATCAATTACCTTCTGGACTGTTGCAGCCGGTAAAGATACCACTTTGGAAGTGGGAGAGGGTAACCATGGACTTTGTGAGTGGGTTACCGTTGACACCATCGAAGAAAGACTCGGTATGCGTGATTGTGGATAGGTTGACCAAATCGGCCCATTTCATACCAGTACATACCGACTTTTCACTTCAAAAGTTAGCCAAACTGTGTGTAGCGGAGATTGTGCGACTTCATGGAGTCCCAGTTTCGATTATCTCTGATCGGGATCCTAGATTCACATCTCAGTTTTGGAAAAAGTTGCATGAGGCATTGGGGACGCGGTTGAACTTCAGTACGGCTTTCCATCCCCAAACTGATGGTCAGTCGGAAAGGGTCATTCAGATTCTGGAGGACATGTTAAGGGGATGCGTGATTGACTTTTGAGGTAGTTGGGAGGACTACTTACTGTTGGCAAAATTTGCGTACAATAATAGTTATCAGGCGAGTATTCGAATGGCACCGTATGAAGCACTGTATGGTCGAAGGTGTCGTACACCTAGTTGTTGGACGGAGATAGGGGAGCGACAAGTTCTTGGACCGAAATTGGTGGCTGATACTGAGGCTAAGGTCAGAATAATTAGGGACCGTTTGAAAGAAGCATCTGATAGGCAAAAATCGTATGCAGATTTGAAGCGTAAGGAGATTGAGTACTCAGTAGGGGATATGGTCTTTTTAAAGGTTTCTCCTTGGAATAAGATATTGAGGTTTGGTAAGAAAGGCAAGTTGAGTCCGCAGTTCATTGGGCCTTATCGGGTTTTGAAGCAAGTAGGGCCAGTGGCTTATCAGTTGGAATTGCCTCCAGAACTAGACAGGATTCACAATGTTTTTCACGTCTCCATGTTAAGGCGTTATCGTTCTGATCCTGCTCATGTCGTGCCAGTCGCAGAAATCGACGTTCAAACTGATTTGACCTTCGAGGAGGAGCCTGTGCAGATACTGGCACGGGATGTTAAGGTCCTCAGAAGGAAATCTATCCCATTGGTGAAGGTGCTTTGGCGTAATCATGGCAGAGAGGAAGCCACTTGGGAGCCAGAGGAGATGATGCAACAGCAATACCCTCATTTGTTTGGACCAGGTAAATTTCGAGGATGAAATTTCTTTAAGGAGGGTAGAGTTGTAACGCCCCAATTTTCGGGACTTCTGTTAATTTTGGTGAAATTTGGAATTTTTGTGTTTTGACTATTTGGCGTAGGTTTAATTATGTTAGTGGGCTCTAGAAGGCCCAAGCTTAAGCTAAAACCCGGTAATTTTAGGTGATTTTAATCCATAAGAGGAAAAGGGGGGTTCTGGTTAACAAGGGTCTTAAATATTATTTGGGTAAAATAAGACATAAGGAAGCAAGTGGCAAAGTGGCATGTGACACCACTGGCAAGGCTATAAAAGTGGCGTGTGGATGCTAGGGAGAGCTGAGGTTCAAGTCACAATGACAACATATTAAGGGAATTATTATTTTTATGTTCAGAAAAGGTAAGGAGTGGAACTGAAGTGAAAGTCTATCAGGAGAGGATTTAGGAGTTGATAAGGGATAGGATTTAGGAGCAGATAAGGGAGGAAATCTAGGAGCTGATCAAGGAACAAGAGGTGGCCGGCCAAGGGACTTTAGCATGGGAATTTCGGCTAGGGTTAGTGCCAGAATAAATTCGGCATTAGTGGTAAGTGGTGCTATTTCCTGACCATTCTCTTCTTCTTTTCTTTTTCTCTTCTCTCCATCCACTTATTCTTTTCTTCTTCTTTTCCCCATAGCCGAATCCTTCAGCCACCCTACTCTATACCATCTTCCTTCCATTATTTTTAAGACTATAGCCGATTGCCTCAAATCCCAAAATCTCGAAAACTTGACTCCTTTTGTATCAATTTTTCCCTAGCCAAATCTCTTATTTTTCTCATCATCTTTGGCTGATTCTCTCAACCTCTAAACCACAGGTTTCTGTCGACAATACCACAAGTAAAAACCCTCATATTTTATCTTTCTCTACACTTTTGCAAAAAGCCGAAACTCCCACACTATCCTAGGGACATAGCTGAATATTGAGATCATTGAGGGCTCAACTTTTGTTATGTTTGAGGGCTTAGAACTGCATCAGAATCAAGTAGGAACTAAGGGGGAATGTTGACTGGAAGAATCGGTGGTAAGTCTTTCCAACTTAGTCTATCTTGCATATTTTAAGAAAAGCCAGAATCCCTAAAAGGTTAGAGAGGTTGTCTTTTTTGGACTTGTAGCCTTAAGGGGTTGTGATAATAGTATTATTTTGGTAATAGTGTGATTAAGAGGCTGTTGATCAAGGGCTTGGACAAGTGGAGCGAACGGATCTGGATCGAGACACTATTTTCGGCAAAGGTAGGAACGCTAAGGCCTAATGTGTTGTTGGCCGAATATGGTAAGAAGTTAATATGTAGTTCGTTTCAGTAGTAAGATTAACGTGGTAGTATTATAATTGTAGGCAGTTCGTGTGTGGATCTCGTCAGCGAATCGTCATAAAATAGGTGTGTAACTGACACCCTCTCATAGACAAGATCGGCAAAAGCCGAAAAGCCAAAATGCCGAAATGCTGAAAAGCCGGTATTTTATGGGCTGGCGAGTATGCAAATGCTCGTAAGAAAGACTGATTAACGTATTTGGTAAATTCAAATGTTAAGACTGTAGAATGCGATATTTTGTGCATGATGACGTTTTGGGCTTAATGGGCCTAAACTGGGCTAATGGGCCAATAGGCCCACTTTGGTTAAAAGACGAGGTAAGTGCTTCCGAATACTTGGTAACGCTAAAACAGGCATGAAAACCTAGCCATAGGTTATAATTACTGAAATACCCTTATGCATGTAAAATTACCATTATACCCCTAGATGTAAATTGACCATTATACCCTTAGGGTTATTTTTGACTAAAAAGCATGATGACCTGATTCTGTATGATGTATGCCATGATTGTGAATCTGTGCATGGGGACATGGGTTATATTATGGAGGAAGCATCCTGGTGGTTATGCCACAAATTATCTAATCTGATGGCTCTGCCACATATATATCTGTGCTGGTGGCTCTGCCACGATTATATGTATCTGGTGACTCTGTCACATTATCTGTTCTGGCAGCCATGCTGTAGATTTCTGAGGTGTGTAGCGGTTGGGTGGGTTAAGTAGTCTCCCCACATGGTGAAAGGTTGGTAAGGGGGTGTATGTGGTTGGTTATGGGTTGGGTTCTACATATACATGAAATATCTGATCTGATCTGTTATGGGCCTATGCGCTTAATTCTGTATTCTGTTCTGGGCTAAGGCCAATTTATTCTGTTTCTGTAGTTTGAACCGATATGGGCTATGGTTGGGTTAATTTTACACACTGAGTTTCCCCAAACTCATCCCCTATTTTCATCCATGCAGGTAATCCCCAACCATAGTGGGCTTGGAGCTGCGAGGGATTCGGAGCGGCCACTCGTTCTGCAATATGGATTTCTTCTGGTGATTTGGACTTCAATTTTCTTTACTTTGATGATTTGGGTTTTGTTATGTAATAAGGCCGCTTATAATTATTTCTTTTTTTTCGGTTTTGATTTATAACTTATCATGATGATCTTAAATTATATTAACTATCAAAATGGGCTAGATCTAGGGTTCGTTTTCCAAAAACATAAACTGATTTCAATGTAACACGATCTCGAACAAGGCTTCTACTTTGATAACATTTTCCCAAAATTAAATATGCTTTATTTTAAAATGAAGATAATTACAATGGTAACTTAAAAGAAATACACGATGTTGGAGTGTGGCAAGGGCGGTGTGCATGTCTAGGATTGGATTCGAAAGAGCTTGGTACTTAAGCAGCCCGATGGACTCACCTCCTCTTTTCCGGTTTCCTACCTGGTGCACAGCTTCCATTCACTTTAACCCTTAATGAATTAATCCTTTGAACATCAAGTACGATTTTCTGAACTTAGAACGGAAAAATGTTTTTAACGCTTTTGATGTGGCACGTCGGATCTGGTCATAACGTCTAGGCTGGGTTTGGGGTGTTACAGTTGACAACCACTATTTTTAGCGAGGATGAATTAGGAGGGACCAGCTTTGTTCATGAAATTAAAATCTCAATCCATGATGACAAGACCATGTGGAAAAAGTTAACAAGCTTAAGCGTTACTCTTCAAGGACCCTAATAAAGCCCACTCGCCTAGCCATGTTACAATCAATTGATTTGCGATGTATGTTTCAAAAGAGTACAAGCCTTTATGGGTTAAGATGTCTAAATAGGATTTGGATATCTATCTCTTAGATTCGAAACACTTTTTGAATCACTCAATTTTGAGTTGAAGAACTCAAGTTATGACCATTTTAATGAAGGCTATGCAAGTAGAATTTTTGGATGGGATTATTATAGACGAGTTTCAAGCTTAAATCATATTGGGTTCAATTTTTAGGCTTAATTTTTATTACATATGAGTCCAATATTGTATTTATTGGGTTTTATTATTTTACTATTTGTTTATTCTGAATTTTGGATATTTGTTAAGTATTTTAAGTTATTTAGTAGTTTTATGTTTCTTAATCTAACAAGAAAGTCTAGTTTACAACTATTTCTTATTTAGATTAATTAGAGTTTAAGTATAGTTGAGAGCATTATTTGGATGTATTTTGTTAGCCTATATAAAGGTCTCTTCATTGTTCATTCAATACACAATTTTTTTCATTAATAAAGTTTTCAACTCTAAGAGTTAGTTTTTTTTTTGTGAAATATTTCTTTATTTCGATTTTTAGAAAGTAGTTTTCTTGGTTTTTTTCAAGGAGTCATGGGAATTCATTTTTCATCCTTCAGCCAGGGAATTACTTTTTGGAGGGTTGATTAAAGCCATTAATTGTGTTTTTTTGGAGTTTATACCTCAAAGGATTCAGTTAGACACTTATCCATCTATCTATCATATCCATTGGTTTATTTGATTCATGTTTCACTTTTTATTCTATAGTTTCTCTATTTATTTATTATTTTGAATATTTACTCTTTATTCTTAAATATCTTATTTTAGTTATTTTCCTTTTTTTATCATGTTTGGGGATTTTTGAGTTTCGTTTTGCTATATAAAGTGTCTTGTCAATCTTACTTAAGCAAACTCTAGAAAAAGTTCAAAAAAAAATTTGTGGGTTTACTTTTATGCCCCCAAAATTTTCAGATATGATATTGATCATATAAAAAAGCTTTAGTTTAATTAGTAATCAGTCACATCTAGCAACCTCTTCGTAAAACACACCACATGGAACCCCTTCAAGTGTTTGTGAGGATCTTTATTCTCTAGACCACAAACAGTAGGGGGTAAATTAATAATTCCAAATTTTAATTCAAAAGACACCTCAAGTTCAGGATATTCGAGCAAAGCAATTGTTGATCAAGATCTGCTATAGCTAACTCTCTCAATGTCCTTTCAGCCATCTATTTTTTTATTCTTGTTTCGTTTGATGAATCATCCAAAGTTTCCTCTCTTTCCAGATCAAGAGACAAATTGAGCGATTCATTTTCTAAATCCATTTCAATAGAAAAAAATAAGGGGTTACTTCAATTTTTAGTCTTCTTCCTCAGATTCTAGGTAGTTTGCTCAATCTCTGGATTGTATAGAGGTTACTTGTACAAATGATCGAGGCATAAAATAAACAAAAACAAAAACAAAATTTCACTACAAGAAGAAATAAAATTATTATCACTGATCCCCGACGACAACTCCAAAATTTGACGATTAATCAAATAAAAAAATAAAATCCTACTCGATAATATATATTTAATATATGGCAATGAGTAGGGATATCCACAAATATCGGTATTAAGTTTATCTCTCTAAATAAAAAAGTAAAGTAAATATAAATGGGATTTTCAAAAGAAACTAATGTAACATCTCATTACCCGACCAGATCATTGAGTCCAAGCTAAGGGGTTTCATATTCGTTGTCAGAGAAACTACAATCAATTTATGATCAAATTATGCAATTTATTGAAACAAGTACATTCAATGTGAACTAGAACATTTATCGAGCTTTTTACAAGCTTACCGATTTTAGGCCTAGTCGGAACAGTGGTTTTGGAACCACTAACCCAAGGTCATAGAAATTATTTTCAATATTATTTTATGTGTTAAGCATGTTTATATGAGTGCATGAAAAGTTTGGTGAAATAATTTTAGCGATTGCATGCTCAATTACGAAAAAGGACTAAATCGCATAAGAGACAAAAGTTTTATTTCATTAGCTAAAGGTGTCAAATAGCTAGTAAACCAAAATTAAATGTCTTTAAAGAAAAAATAGGCCTTTATTAATGGCATGGCTGACAAGAAAATCAAAAAGGTCAAAATTAGGTGTAATTTGGTGACTAATTTGACTAGAATAAAATAAAATAAAGAAAAGCTATCATCTTTTTTTCTTCTTCTCTTCTCCACTGAAATTTTTAGCAAGGAAGGGGTCTTGAAGCTTGAAATTTTCAGCCATTAATTTCTCTCATAAGTAAGTGATTTTGATGACTTTCTTGATAATTTTTGTACTTTTGGGACCCTTGTAGCATAAGCTATCTAAAGAGGGGACTATTTTTCAAAATGGTTGAGAGTCTAGGGTTTTTCCATGATAGTATTCATGTTTATTTCTGGATTTTTATGGAAGAAAATGAATCTTGGTTGCTAAACAAACAACTTTTGTGAAGTAGTTTTCATGGAAACCCTAACTAACGACCATTTTGCATAAATTATAAATTATGTGATAAATGTGTTAAATAATGAAAATTGTGGGCTGATTCTAGTATGAAACAAATTCGTCTAGGCTTGGGTAGTGAGAAAATTCGATAAAAATCGATTTACGAGCCTAGGGGTAAAATAGTAATCTTGTGAAAGTCTAGGGGCAAATTGGTTATTTTGCAAAAATATGAATTATGAAATGCGTTGATTAATATGATGATTAAATTAGTGAATTTTTATCATTTTAGATCAAGAAATACGAAATCCGGACCTAGACCGGGGAAAGGCCAAACTAGTAGACTAAAGCCAATTAGCCGTCCACTTTTTGTATATCGAGGTAAGTTGTATGTAAGTAAGATAAATTTATCATTATTATGTTTTGAATGATTAATTTTTCATAATATGCTTGAAATTTCTTATGAATAATGCATGATGAAATTTAATGTAGTAGAGTCCCGACTGAACCGAGGAATAGATTGGATATCCATGCTATGACATTTGGGTGATATGTGTGCTAGTGTAAGACCATATCTGGGACATGGCGTCAGCCACGATATGAGAGCCAATGTAAGACCATGTTTGGAACATGGCATCGGCGATGTTGTGAGAGCCAGTATAAGACCATGTTTGGGACATGGCATCGGCATTGATATGTGTGCTAGTGTAAGACCATGTCTGAGACATAGCATCGGCCACAACATGAGAGCCAGTATAAGACCATGTCTGGGACATGGCATCGGCCTCGACATGTGAGCAAGTGTAAGACCATGTTTTGAACATGGCATCGGTAATTCATCCTTTTGTGTAAAGCTTGTCAGATATCCTTTAGTATTCCAAATGGTTTCACGGGTTATTTTAAAGCTTATGATAATGATATGGAATGGTAAAATCATATTGTGAGTGGCACAGGTTCTTATTCGAAATTCATGAGATATGAGTCCAGTTATGTTGCATTGATGGTAAGAATGACACGAGTAAGTTCCAGCTATGAAATGATTTTGGGACAATATCAAAATCTTTGGTTTATACTTGTGATATATAAACATGTAGTGATATTTACCCATGTTCACTTAAGAATGTTGTATTGATTTATAATATGCATGGTTGATGTTGTTACTTATTTATATGCAACTTACTAAGCTTTACGCTTACTCCCTCTCCTTTCCATTTTCTTATAGTGTCGCCAAGCTAGTGTCAGGGACCAAGGGACGTCGAAGGCATCGATCACACTATCACCTAAAGCTTTTGATATAGTTAGTTTAAATGTTTTGATTGTGGCATGTATAGGGACTTGAATCTTTTATTTAATGTCTTGTTAGTTTAGCCACAAAAGTTGGCTCATATGATGGATGTGATATTCATTTTGTATAAGCCATTAATGTTGGCTAATATTGATTATTATTAAATGCATTTGATGCAAATTTCTTATGGCTGTGGTGGTTTTGGTTATATGTGTTATGCTTGAATTGGTTTTGGTTGAAGTTGTGTAGGTTGGTGCAAGTAAGGGTGGCAAAAAGCTTGGTAAATAGCCTTGTTTTTGTCCACTGCATGTGTCTAGACCGTGTGTGACACACAGCTTGCCCCTTGGGTGTGTAGTCTAGTCGTGTGTCCCCTGCAGCTCAATTTTACAAGTCAGTATGCTTGGGACATGGCCTAACACACGGGCATCTGCCTCGGCCGTGTGCCCTTAATTGGTTGCTGAAGTCAGAAATAGAATGTCAAGGTTTTTACACACGAGCTGAGACACGCGTGTTTCATGGCCGTGTGGAAGACACGGGTCATGGACACGAGCATGTGCCAAGCTGTGTGAAAACCCCTGTAAGTTCGAATAAAAAAATTTGCAAGGGCTAGGCACATGGCCATGTCTCGATATGTTCAGGCCGTGTGAGCCACACAGGTCTTCAACATGGTCATGTTAAGGACACACACGGGCGTGTAGCCCATCCACATGGGCGTGTACCTTTATCAGCTTGAATTTTTACAAAATTTTCTAGAGTGCATAGATTAGTCCCTAATCAACTCCAAAGTGTGTTCGGGGCCTCGTAGGCCCATAGTAGGGACATTAAGGTATTGTTAAAAGTTTTAAATTGGAGCAAAATTTCATAACTAGGAAATGTATGTTTGCTTGTGTTTAAGTCTTGTAACACCTCGTATCTTGTTCTGGCGTCGAACTCGGGTAAGGGGTGTTACAATTATACCATTTCTTATATTTATTATCTTAATAAAATACAATTCACTAGCATAAAAAACATAAACCATTTCATATCACATCACTTTTGAAATCTCAACCATTGGTTGTCACATTATAGTTCAAATTTTTAACCTTATAAATTCGATCATAATCAATCGTGTTTTCAATTCATTTCACATATCATCATCATATATTATATTTTTAATTCCTTATTAACCTGACTTAGACTTAGATGGATACATAGATTCTACCAATCACACCAGTTTGGCACTCAATGCTTATCAAATAAATCTAAAATAGTAAGTTGCACCCAGTGCTGGTCGGTATGACCAAAAAATAGGTGTTCCCAGCACCCATTGACTCATAGTCATAATAACCCCGAACTCTTCTTATCCTACGACATGCCAACTATATCTGACTATGCTCAAACAGTTAATAAGATAATCATTTCCTATTTCATTTATAAGCCAATCTCTCAATTTCCATATCATAATATCATCAATAGTTCACCATTTCAAATATGTGATCGGATGATTCATCACGATATAGATTCAATTTCACATTTATAACAATATATACCATATTTTGAAATCTATTTAATTTAGTGATTATCACAAACATCCGATCCAAATCGAATCAATTCAACTCATTTTATCAATAAAAACTCACTTTATGATCTTACCATACAAAATATTTCATAATGCAACAAATCAAAATAGTTAAGATTTTATAAAGACAAACTGTAAACTCCGAGTTATTCATCGAAAACTTTATCTTTACTCTTCCTTTTTGAGGAATCTGGGTCAATGTTAGCTATGGATTAACATAAACACAATAATTCATCAATACAAAATCAAATTCACCCTCAGTTGCAAATTTATGCAACTTTTACATTGCTAGAACTCATATTTTCAATTTGTTTTCACTATAGTCCAATTAGGACCTCCTATTTATCATTTCTGACACAAATTTCAAAATTTGTGCATTTTAGTCTTTAAAAAACTATAGATTAACTTCACAATTTAGTCCTTTTTCACTCATGAGCTTAAAATATATTAATTTAAGACCTAAAATTTCAAGAATTCATCAATGGCATCATTCTAAAACTTTAATAGTTCTAAAAAATAACACATGAGTCAACTAGATTAAGCTCCCGGGATTTCAAAAGCATAAAGATTACAAAAAAAATGAATTAATTAAACTAACCAAATTTGGAATTGAAAATTAAAAACCCTTAAGGCACACGTCCCCTTCTCCTCTAAATTCGGCTGGAAATGATGAAAACATAATGTTTTCTCTTTCTCCCCAATTTCATAATTTATTTCATATTATATGTTTTAGTTATTTTAATTTAGTTAAAATTTTTCATAAAAAATTCATAGAAATCATCCACCACTGTCCATTATTATTTACATAATGGTTCAATTGCCACTTAAGCCCCTTGTACATGTTCTACTTAAAGATTCTTTAACAATTGAATTTTTACTACTTTTACAATTTAGTCTTTTTACCTTGGTTAATCACTAATTCAATAAAATTACCTATCCAAAATTTAATTCACATATAATATAACTCCATAACTATTTAATACTTACGACCTCATTTTACAAAAAAGTGATCCCAAAATTGTTTTTTCTGGCACCACTAACTTTCGGGCCGTTACAATTAAAATTAACTTTAAAATTTAGCAAAGAAAGCAATAATTAAAATCAAAGAAAAAATCAATGAGAAGAAGCTATAGCCATGGATTTAAATTGCGGTTGCGGTCGTGTTTTCTGCCGTGTTGCGTTTGTCGTGGTTGTGGACATAACGGATGCTATTGCAGTCACTGCAAGTATCGAGGTCATGAATTTTTTTAAAAATTCACACAACTTATTGTAAAACATAATAGCGGTTTCGGCAGCAGTGGTTTCAGACGGTGCTGCTACCGCTATATAGCGGCTGCTATAACGGTATCGGACTAGCCATTTAAATTCCTAGTTGTAGCCAAAGGTAAAATATCCATTTTATTTGTGGAGTTTCATCATCAATGCAAAGATAATTTCATCATCCTATGATAAATTGGTTGTAGTTACTAATGAATACCTAACAACCAATCTCTTCTTACCTTCTCAATAGTCAAGACAAATGAAATTAATTATTTCTTTTATCAATAAAAAAAACCTATAAAATGGCCAGGATTTAATTTATCAATAGCATTAAGAGAAAAAAAAAAGACGCAATTTTAGCCTACAAACACACAAATAAGGTTTATTTAGACTAAATCACATATCCACATAACATGAGTTGCATACCTAGCTTATATTTAATCATGTTATTCGTTACAAGTATTAAAACCAATTAAAAAAATCAAATTCTAATTGGAAAGGCAAATATTCTAAGTTATTAAATACGAATCCAATACCCAACAAACTTGAATATTTGTATTTTACGCAGGAGATGTATATATGAATATCGAAGAATAAAGAAAAGAATAAAAGCAATTAGATCTCAACAAACTATTTGAATCAAACCTAAAAATTTCTTTGAATAGAAAAGAAGGTTTAGCAACCCATAGAATAAGAAAAATGAAAAAGCAATAAGTTTTCAATAAGCTAAAAGTTTAATAGAAGTAAAGTTGTCTTTAACTCTCCAAAAAAAAAATCATGGTTATAAAGTCTATTTGACCTAAATTAGGACTACAATACTTGCTTGTGCTTTAGGCCTTGAAAAAGGGTAAAGATAGCCTTGAATTAAAAATGAAACAACAATAAAATCCATTACGCACAAGCGTTGGTGTTGCAGCTTGCGCATAATCTAGTCACAGCTTGGTAGCACAACATTGGGGCCTTGAATCGAGCCAAGCCACATGATGCGGTCACAATGAGGTGCTAGATTGCAATGCTAGGGCACCGTTGAGACAACTGAAGCATGCTGAGACATTGCTATTTCGAGTCGTGACCCACTCGTCCTTATTTGACCCTCCTCATAATTGTTCAATTTTGCCCGATAATCCACGATCTTGCATCCAATGTTCATATGCACCTAATTAAAAACTTGAAAACACTAAAATAATTATTCATTATAAATGCAACCATAAATAAATAAAAATGCTAATGTATGCAAAGTAAAGTAGGGATTTAATTGATTTTTTTGGAAAAACTTTAAGGGCTTTATGTATGTTTAAATTATACACTTAATGCACAAATTGGTATCTAAACTATACCATTTTTCCCATCTTGGTACCTAAACTTTTTTTGGTCACAAGTGGAAGCTAAACTAATTTGTTTTCCTATGTTGGCACCTCTATTAATCAAACTGTTACTTCTATTTTAAAAAATAAAACACTTAACCTACAAAATGGTACCTAAATAATGCATTTTTCCCCATCTGGGTACCTAAATGTTTTTTGGTCACAAGTGGTACTTAAAATACTTTTGCCCAAGTTGATATCTCTATTAGGTCAACCATTAAGTCTATTTTTTTTAAAAAATAGGCGTAACCCACAAATTGCCATATAAATTGTGCCATTTTTCCCATCTTGATACCTAAACCTTTTTTGTCATAAGTGGTACCTAAACTAGTTTTTTTCTCAATTTGGTACCTCTGCTAGTCAAACCATTAAGTCTATTTTAAAAAAAAGGTTTAACCAACAAATTATACCTAACAATACTCTTTTTCCCAAGTTGGTACCTAAATTATTCTTCTGATACACATTTTACACCAAAATGCTATATCCGTTAAAAAAATTCAAACTAGCATTAGAGTGTCACGTCATATAAACTTTAAAAATGTCTAGCAATGTTAGCAATTAATTTTGCTCTCGAA
The DNA here is from genome assembly GCF_007990345.1 of Gossypium hirsutum. Classification (NCBI taxonomy): domain Eukaryota; kingdom Viridiplantae; phylum Streptophyta; class Magnoliopsida; order Malvales; family Malvaceae; genus Gossypium; species Gossypium hirsutum. Next base: position 49,397,791 of record NC_053430.1, on the reverse strand, counting down.
CTTCATCGCCTAATTGCTTGACCTAATAGGATTGAAAAAGTTCTTTCATCAATCAAAACCAGTGTTTTTCATAACCAACCTAGATAAGTTGGTTAGAAAGAGAATCAGTCTGGAGATAAAGGTTGAATCGGTTAACTCGTGAATCAAAACAAACCAATTGAACCAAGCTAAAAAGATTGGCTGAACCTATTTAACTAATTGTCTCTATATTTTAATTTTTTATTAACTTTTTTTTAAATGTATATAAAAAATATTTTTTTGTCTTTTTTTCTTAAATTGGTAATTTTTAATTGTTTATCCTTTTATTTTAGATAAATTTAATGGTTTGACTAACGACACAAGTACCAATTTGAGGAAAAATTAGTTTGAGTACCACTTGAGGCAAAAAAATGTTAAGTACCAAAATGAGAAAAAAAAAGTTTTGCTACCACTTATGACCAAAAAAGGTTAGGTACCAAGATGAGGAGAAAAAGTATGGTTTAGGTACCAGTTTGTGAGTTAAGCCAAAAAGATAACTAATTAAAAATTAAAATGTGACAAAAAAAGAAAAATATATTATATCCTCTTTTATTTTTTTATTTTTTCTTTCTCCAGAGTTAGATTGATGGTCAAACCAACCAAGCCACTAGTTTCTAGTTTGATCAATTCAACTGGTTCAATTAAATAAATTATAAAAAAATCATAAAAATAAAAAATAAAAAATAGAGAAAATCAGTTCAACTAGTTTTTTAAGGATTGTTCAACTAATCTGTATTGGTACGTGTGTCAGTCGGTTTAACCATTATCTCTAGACTAGTACCTCGACCGGTCCAATACTAAAAACATGTATTTTAATCCATGAAATAACTTTTTCGATCCCATCAAGTTGATCAAGCAGATATGGAAGTTAGAAAACAAAATTAATTTTAAATGTCTCGACCTCAAAGGGTAAAATTCGAGCATTGTTGGTATTGCTAACCATTATAAAGAAGAAAGAAAAAAAAAGAGAGATAAATAATTTAAAAGAAGAAAAGGAAAATAATTAATTAAAATATATATTTTTCTTTATGCTTATATGATGTGGCGGTTTATTATTAGCTGAGATTTTTTAACAAATAAAACATTTGGGTGTAAGATGTGTAACAGAAGAATAATTTAGGTACCACTTGTGAGAAAAAAAAAGTTTAGGTATCGACTTGGGAAAAATGTATAATTTGGATACTAATTGTTAGTTAAGCTCTTTGTAAAATAGATTTGACAGATTGACAAATAGTTGGGAAAAAGTAGTTTAGACACCACTTGTGACAAAAAAGTTAATTACTAATATAAGAAAAAAAAAGGTATAATTCAAATACCAATTTATGGATTAAGTCTAAATTATAAAAATAATAAAAATATTTATATAGTACATAATTTTTTAAGCCACTAGACAAAAGATCAATATTCATTCTCAATTTGATAATTTTGCTTACATTTTAAAATTTTCTTTCTGTATAAAAATGTTTAAAAATTATAAACCCGTATAAAAAATCAGCATAACTTATGTAAATCAAATTTAATATTCATAAATATAAATCTCAATAAAACTTTTAGAGGTTAAATTGATTTGTGCATATAACTGAAAAATAAATAGATTTAATAGGTAAATAAGTACTTGAAAATCCTTCAAATAATTATCCATTATTGTAGGGACAAGAAGTTATTTGATTTTAATTAAAAGGCTTAAGTATTAAAAAAGTGCTTAAAATAATTTAAAAATTATTTGAATTTTTATTTGAAAAATACAATCAATTGATCATTTGTAATATGATTTTCCATCAAAATCTTTAATTGCCTATTAAGTTTTGATGTGGCAGGTGACGTGGTGGTTAGTATGGAAACTGACATGGAAAATTTGATGACATGGCATCTGACGTGGATGTAATGACTCGATTTTTAATGGTATCGTAAAATTTGGTTTTGGATCGAATTAATTGAGTTGAGTTAGTAGATAAATAAAATAAAATAATTACAAGTCATGTATGAATCAGAAAGGTCGAATTATTAAGTGCTATTGAACTAAAACAACTATTAAAAATAGTACAGGAACTAAAATGAAATAAAATTTATTTTAAATTGACAAGTACCTTAAATGGCAATTAAACAAAGGTCTTATTAGCAATTAGACCATTAGTAAAATACAATTAATTATCAATAATGTGATCACTTTCCACTAACTAATATTAAACTTATTAGTCATTTTATTAGTAATTAAAAAGGTTGCTAATTAGCAAATTAAACCATTAATCTAAGTAGTATTATGGTAATTATACCATTAGATTAATGTTTGATAGCAAGATAAATTCAAATTTTTTATATATTTATTTTTGGCTAATTATCAGATAAAATGTTATTATATTTGGATTTTCTTATCAGGAATGAAGTTGGTGTGTTGAATTCAAACTCTTACAAAAAAAATGGCTAAATTGGAACAAAAAGCAAAGTGGAAGGCTTTATCGAAAGATTGAAGATTCAAATATGACTGATTTAAAATTGAAGGGTTGAAGATTTTTTTAAAAAGTGGTTGGATAAAGATTGAAGAATTTTTTATATTGTTACAATTCTGTAATTAGTTTAAATTCTAGTTTAAATTTGATTTTCAAATTTTGAATTATTTAGTGATAATATTTAGGAAAAATCTAGCTAAATTTTAGCACTAAAAGTGTGTATAAATACCTAGTGGCTGCAACCAATTAAACACACACTTTGCCTTTCGCATTTAATAAATTCTCTATTTTTTTTCTTCCTTCTTGCGTCACCTTTCTATTATGCTATTTCATTCTCTTTTTTTTTCTTTACTTTCAACTTTTGGTTTAATTATCTTCCAAGGTCATTTCCCTTCTCACTTTCTACAATTCCAGAAATCTATTTTCTGAGCATGACTTTTTCCATGATTAACTAAACCTTTTTTAGCTTTAGCCCGAAAATTGTTCCAATAAAACAATCATGAGATACGAGCCCGCTAAAAAAAAACCTCTCAACGTAGTATTTTCTATCTCTCCAGTATATGGGATAGTACAAATTCATCCTTTAGAGTTGATTCAACTTCGATTCAAAAAGTGCACGTTGCGTTAGAGTTGTTTGGCGTACAGTTGGGAAGACGAATCTGTCATGCTGTGCTCAAATTCCTGCAAACAAATTGGTGTGTCTAGGTGGAAAAAACTAGTTGGATTCCATCAAGAGAGATAGAGATCGGATTTAAACGACCCACTCGATTGAGGCCATTGATTCGAGTTGGGATTTTTAGATCGTAAGGCTACCGAAATCTTAAATTGCGAACACGTGTATCGCAATTGGAAATTTAGCAAGAGTCAGTTTGCAAGTCGTACCGGGATTGACTACATAAGGAAAAGCTGGCAATCGGGATGTTCTTGTTTGCTATAACCAACTTATTGCTTGGAAGGGAAAATCTATTTCAAGGATCGATTCAGGATTGGAGTATACCGAGGCTAATCTTAAGTTTAAAAATATTTTATTTATCCATTTATTTTATTTTCTTAAATTTATAATTTTCATTTTTCAATATGTTTTATTTTATTTTTAGTATTTTCTTATTTTATTATCTTAACCAATTTAAACCTCCCATTTTGTTTTCAGCATTTTGATCGCAGTGATTCGTAACAAGTAATAAATTTTTATAATGAAGACCAAACCTAGACTAACTATTATCACGACGAAAAGGCAAGCGCACTTATCGAACAATAGTATAGTAATGGCAAGACCGAGATGTCGTACCCAAGGAAACCAAAAGTACTAGTAATAATTATCTTTTTATTATCTAGCCTAAGAATAAAAGGGTTTGTTTCTTAAACTAATTATCTAAACTAATTAATTAATTTAATTAAAGCAAAGAGAAAGTTTTGAAAAAGACTTGAAGAAAAGCAATTGATAAAGATGACACCCAAAGAGGAATCCACCTAGATTTCACTTGTTATTTGACTCTGAACCGAACGATTTATTCATTTGACTTGATCCGTGAGACTCCCTAACCTATGTTATTATCCCTATTCAAGACTAATAACGTCTAACCCCTAGATTGAATAACCGAGACTTTTCTCTAATTAACACTCTAGGGTTGCATTAGCTCGATCTATGGACTCCCATATTCAGTTTCACCCTAATTTGGTAAAATCTTGTAACCCTATTTTTAGGCTCCCGATCAACTCCGCTTAATTATGCCAAATCTACTCTTACGCAGAGTCTATTCCTCCTCTGCATAAGCACATCAAATCATGAATTAATACCCGGAATATTAACTCAAGCATTAAGAACACATAATTAAGAACAAATCAAGTATTTATCATATAGTTCAGATAATAATAACAAGATCCATCATAGGTTTTATCCCTCTTAGGTATCTAAGGGGTTTAGTTCATAATAAAATAAGAATACATCTCAAAAGTATAAAAATAGAAAAACATAAAGAAAACTCTAAAACCCCTGAAGGAATTCTGAGAGAGATCTCCAGTCTTCGGGTAGCTCCGGCTTTTGAGATGGATCGTCTGTCTTCCTTCAAGTAATTCCAGGCGTGTGGTTGTGTGTTCCAGAAAAGTTCTAGAGAGAGAGGCCTCTTTCTAGGTCATACTTAGGGTGTTTATATAGGCTTTTGATTGGCTCTCTTTCCCCCTAAGTATCCTTTTTTCGTGTAAAATACAACCCCTTGAAAAAGGGACACGCCCTTGTGCCATGGTCGTGTGACGTGGTTACTAGGTCGTGTTCGATCCATTAAATTACCACGATCGTGTGGGCTCAATGGCCAGGCTGTGTGAGTCGTGTAAACATTGGTCGACACCCTCGAAAGGCACAGGCATGTGAGTTGCCCGTGTGGTAAGGCTTACGCCGTGTGGTCTTCTCGATTTGGTCTGTTTTGTCCCTTTTTAGCTCATTTTTGGCTCCTTTTGACCCTTGGTGCTCTCCTGAGTACAAAATATGAAATAACCGGATTAAGAGCACCAAAACCACAAATCTAATAGTAAACATCCATAAATATGCTAAATATTTGGGGTAAAAACATGTATAATTTGGCGTTTATCAAATACCCCCACACTTAAGCATTTGCTTGTCCTCAAACAAAATTCTCACTTACTGCTAGAATTCATTATTTTCAATCACATAATCATTACTGATAATATTACAAACTATTCCATGGAAATTTATACAATGAGAATTTAACTATAGGGGCATTAAAAGCTTCAAACAATCTAAATCAGATATCTTAATAATAAAATTATAGGTAAGATCCTTCCTTTAAGTAATTAACTTTAGTCCTAAATACACAAGAGATGACATCCTCACTAAAGATTCACTCAAATCACTCAAAGTGTTTACGGGTCAAGATTAAGCACTCGATTGTCTAACATGAAAAGTTATTACCATAGGCTTGTATGAAAATCAAATCTCCACCACTTGTAAATGACATGATACACTAATCAAAAGGTCTTGGCGTGGTTGTAATGGGGTTTAGGTTACAGGTATGGATACAGGTTGAAGAACAAGGGTTAGAATCGAGATAATTTCAATATGTTACCCCACTATCAAAAACTTAATCACTGAATCACAAACAAATAGCTAGAACTATTTTACACGAGTTCATGACAACTTTAGCTTGTTGAGAATTACACACATTTTTTTTTAAGAACAAATCTAGTTAACACAATACGGAAATATACTTCATGATTCAGTAACAAAAAATGGTGAACATAGTGAGGTAACAATATTAAATTCAATCTTGATAAAAGGGGTCAAATTAAGTAAGAGGATTTCAACAATAATGGATTAATGTGTTAATGACGAGGGTTAATCAATGAAAAAGGATTATTAGGCTCAACGGGGGTTCACTATGGGTTTAATTATGTGGGAAGGCTTTTTATGGAGTAAGTGGGTTAAATCCTAAGTGCCTTTATCATCTTAGTATATCAAATCATACGTGTGATCTTGACATGTATAATTGAAGCAAGTTCTAGAATAACAGTTCAATGTTGACACACTCAAACCACAAAAGACGTGAGCAAGAAAGAAAGCTATATGTTCAAAAGGCTAAAAAATGTCACCAAAAATTTGGGTTTTTGATGTCATTTCTGTATACTTAAGATTTCAAGATAATACCTCAATTCAGGAAAATAACCTAAAAATTTTAGTCCTCAAATTATCAACTTATCATGCTTGATTCTCTAATGTCCTATAATCAAATAATCATGCATAATTCCCTTGGTCTAATTCATGACATATCAATAATAATTATAGATCAATCAGAATTCATTCGATCAGGATTATGAGAACATCAATTAAACACAAGACCAAATTCAGGGATTTGAGAAAAATGCAAAAAGTTACGTTTCATGTTCACCCCCCACACTTAAGATGTACATTGCCCTCAATGTACAAAGATAGACTATTCAACATAAAGAAAATCATAAGAGGGAAAGAGGTGAAACTCCCTGTTAGAAGGATGCGGAGCTTGATTCTGAGGATGGAGTGTTTGGGGAAAATGGTAGCGGCCACTGTTCTTGGCTAGATAAAGAAATTGGGTCGTTGAACATGGCACTCATTAGGTATTGTTCCCTATTTGTTTCCTCATTGCGTAAAATATTCCCAGCAGCTTTTCTTGGAAGTCTGTAAATCATGAAGAGCTTATTAAGAGTTAGTGTGGAAGAGAGTGTAGTGGAATTACTTGTTAGAAATACCAGAAAATAGAAAATATAAATTTACTAATATAGATATGTCTTTCAAAATAAGAAAATTGAAAAATAAAAATCAAAAGAAAAATAAGAATAAAATAAATAAAATAAAATAGGAGGATTCAATGATCCTCGTCGGTGGGGCCCTCAAGTGGTGGTGCTAGAGTGGCGATGTGGAAGTGCTGGCACAGCTGCTGCATCATGGCCTGCGTATTGTCCATTTGTCGGTCTCATCATCGATCTCGCTCGTGGATCATCTCGAACTGCGTAGTCCAGTACTACTCGAAGTGGGCGAGTTGGTTGGAAAGATGTGCCAATGAAGCAACTACAGGAACTGGTCGTTCCCTAGGTGGCGTGGTCTAACGCTCCTCGTGCTGTGGGGGAACATCATCAAGAATGTCCTCAAGATCCTCCTCGTCAAGGGCATGCGAGAGACGGTACTGAGGAGGATCGGTCCCACGTCGGCGCTCGATCATCTGCATGTGTAACATAGTCGTGATGCCCTGTGGGGATATCTAACCGATCAGGGTAAATGCTGATGACCAATCAGGGTAAATACCCAGTGTCTGGCAAGGCACGTCATGTAGGGGCTGATGGAGATCACTCCCTTCCTATGCCGCTCGGTCTGATGGCGAATGGCGAAAGTAATGAAATATGCCAAGTCAGTCACGTGTGCATTTGCCATGCACAATAGATAGTAGGCGTCGTGGGTGTTGACGACGCCAGTGCTCTCTCTCCTCCAGGTCAATGTGTGAGCCAATATGGCATAGAGACAGCTGAGGGCTTCGAGCAGCTGGGGTTGTAGGTAAAAGAGAGTGGTGCCAAAGCTTTCCAGCATAAGGAAGGGGAGATGTGGATATTGCGTGGGAGTGCATTCATGTCCTCCTCCTCCATAAACTCATCGGTGTAAAGTCCCAGAGCAATTCCAAACTCTGGGACACTCATCGCACGAACTGGATCGCCTAATCGAAAGTGAATGGTGCCTGGGTCATCATTATTCGTCATCACCACCTATAAATGAAAGTAGAGCATAGTTCTAGAGTTAGCTCTAAATAAGTGGGCTCAGTAATAGCGAAGAACCGTTCCCAAGGGTCGATGGACAGGAGGGCGCGGATGGCATCAGCGAACTGGACTTGCTCTACGGCAGCCCAGTCGATGCAGTGACCTGTGGTGATGGGTCGTGCACGGAGTATCTGAAATAGCTCCTCCTGCGAAGCTTATGGAAATTCAAGGAACGGGTGCCGAACTTCGGCTGTAGCACGTACCGTGGAAGAACTCGGTCCCCTACATCTTTTTGAGGAAGAGACCGCGGCCTTCTTGCCCCTTGATGACGACATAATATACCTGAAAGTACATGAGCATTGATAGAATCCAAGATACATCAATAGTTAAGCAATAGGCCTAAAACTAGTATATGCTATTTAGTGTTTTAAATAAGTCAAATATAGAAAATTCTAAAGCAAATTCTTAACTTGTCTAAAACATATTTGTAATAGTAACAATATCTAAGTAAAGCATGAAAAATACTAATGTAACAACACAAATTGGAAAAACAAGGTTAAGAAAGTGAACCAAGGGCTGTTGTAAGGCGGTGCACGGGCGTGTGACGCGGAGAGGAAACCGTGTGGTGGGAAAATGGAGGGTATAGGGAGGGGAAAATGGGAATGAATGCAAGTGGAGTGAATTTGAGTGTGGTTTGAGGGTTAGGGGAGTGAGAATCTAGGGAATGGTGGCCGAAATAGGGAGTAGGAGTTGGGGGAGGGTGGATTTCGGCTAGGGTTTTGAAAGGAGGAAGAAGATGAACAGTGGTTTGTTTATATAAGGGAGGGGCACACGGCCTAGGGCCACGCCCGTGTGCTGTGAGGGTAGCTCGTGTTTTACAAATTTTTTCAAATGTGGTCGTGCCCGGCTACTATCACACGCTTGTGTGTCTCAGGCGTGTGTGGCACACGGCCATGTCGCACGGTCGTGCCTCGAGTTGTTCGCTTCTCCCGTGCTCGTGTGGTATGGTATGTCTCACGCCCTTGTCAAAGAAACAAAATCGAGCCTTGTCCATGGCACGCTCGTGTTCTTTCTATCAAGTTCACCCACGGCCATGTCGCACGGCCGTGGGGATTTATCGCACCCTGTGTTTTGGGAAAATCATGTCTTTCTTCAACATGACCGTCTCGTACGGCCGTGTCTCTTCCCTTGTTTGGCCACGGCTTCAGGCACGCCCGTGTGCCTGGCAGTGTGTGCTGAAAAACTTTGCAATTCAAAGATAAAGTTAATGATTCGAAGTGTTAGAAATTAATTAAAAATAAAGAAATCAAAATATGTTAGTGATCGGGTTGCCTCCGGAGAAGCGCTTATTTATAGTCTAAGCTTGACTTACCTCTCCATTGAGTTATCATGGTGGTTTGAGGAGTTCATACTCCTCGTTCCTGCTGTCAATCTTAGAATAAGGTTTTAATTGGGTGTTGTTTATCTTAAAAGTGCCAAACTTGGGATGACTCACCTCCACCGTACCGAATGGAAAAATACTGAGTACCATAAGGGGGATTTCCTCATTCGGTGTGGTAGTGACAATGTGAGGATCGATGGCATCTAGTAAAACTTTATCGCCTACCTTAAGTTGATTAGGTTCGGGCTTGCTTTGGCGTAGTTTTGGTTTATCATGTGTTCTCGGTTTGTGTTCTCACCATTTGTCTAGCTCCTCTATCCATAGCCTTTGTTCTTCATGGACGTCTTTGTTCTTTTCATGATAGTAGCACACTGTTTCTATTTTCTTGGTTTGAGAAGGTTCCTGCAAGGATGATTGAATATTAGTTTTATCCTTGACAGGTTTTATAGCATTATCCTGAGTCTTAGGGGTTTTGACTGAGTCGCGAGCTTAGAGTGTTACTGCGTCGTCACCTGCACGAAGTGTTAGCTCCCCTGTGCCTACATTAATAATGGTTCTGGCAGTTACTAAAAAGGGTCGTCCTAAAATTAAAGGTACCTCGTTATCCTCATCCATATCTAAGACGACAAAGTCTATTGGGTAAATGAATTTATCAATTTTAACGAGAACATCTTCAATAATACCCTTAGGAAATCTAACTATTTTTTTAGCCAATTGTATGCTCATCCTAGTATATTTGGGTTTATCGAGACCTAGTCGTTTAAACATTTTATAGGGCATAACATTTATACTTGCCCCTAAATTAGTTAAAGCATTATTCACAGATAAACTACCAATTAGGCAAGGAATTGTAAAACTCCCTGGATCTTGCAATTTGTTAGGTAGCTTATTCTTTAGAATAGCTGAGCAGACTGTATTGAGTTCCACATGCGATGTAGTGTCTAATTTCCTTTTATTGCTCAGAAGTTCCTTTAAGAATTTTTGCTGAGTTGGGCATCTGCGAAAGAACTTCAATAAAGGGTAAGTTAATATGTAATTTCTTTAAGAGTTTGACAATTTTACCAAATTGTTCTTCTGTTCTGTCTTTCATCATCGCTTTAGGATATGGCACACGAGGTTCATGATTCGTACTTACCTTTTTGGGATCATTATCGTTTACCTCTTCTCGTCCTTTGTTCATCGTATTGTTTTGCTGTAATTCTGGCTCAAGTGCAATGAATTCTTCCTTATCTTGGGTACTAATTGCATTGAGGTGTTCCCTCGGATTAGGTTCCGTATTACTTGGTAGGCTACCTTGTGGTCGTTCGGAGATTAGTTTGGACAGCTGGCCTATCTGAGTTTTGAGTCCTTGTATCGATGCTTGCTGGTTCTTAAGTGCAATCTCAATATTTTGAAACCGAGCTTCTGACACTGAGATGAATTTAGAGAGCATCTCTTCAAGGTTGGGCTTCTTCTCTTGTTGATAAGGTGGCTGTTGAAAACCCTGAGGATTTTGTGGCTTTTGATTCCCTTGACCTCCCCAGGAAAAATTTGGGTGGTTCCTCCAACCTGCATTATAGGTATTACTGTATGGGTTATTTTGAGGTCTAAAGTTATTGTTACCCATATAGTTGACTTGTTCCTCTTCGATTGTGGGATTGAAGGATTGATATTCTGTATTCACACCTCCTCCGTTTGAGTCACACCTCATTACTGGATGTACCTGCGTAGAACCAAGAAAACTATCAATCTTTTTATTGAGAAGTTCTACCTATTTAGAGAGCATGGTGACTGAATCGATGTTATAAACGCCGGCTATTTTTGTTGGCTTAGTCCTCATGACTTGCCACTAATAGTTGTTCCGTGACATCTCTTCTATGAATTCGTAGGCATCTTCTGGTATTTTGTTGTTGATGGTTCTGCCAGCAGCTGCATCAACCATTTGCTGAGTCGAGGGATTCAAACCATTGTGGAATGTTTGTACTTGAAGCCAAAGCGACAACCCATGGTGAAGGTACCTTCTCAGTAAGTCCTTGTATCTTTCCCATGAATCGTAAAGTGTTTCTAAATCCATCTGCACAAAAAAAGTGATATCATTACGTAATTTAGCTGTTTTAGCAGGCGGAACATATTTTAGTAAGAATTTCTCGGTCATTTGTTCCCAAGTAGTGATAGACCCTCGTGGTAATGAGTTCAACCACTGTTTAGCTTTGTTTCTTAGTGAAAAGGGAAATAACCGAAGACGAATGGCATCATCAGAAACGCCATTGATTTTGAATGTATCATAAAATTCCAGGAACTTTGCTAAGTGAGTGTTGGGATCTTCATCCTGCAAGCCATCAAACCAAACTGCTATATCATCTAAATAGTGTTAGGTTTTAATTCAAAATTATTCGCAGCAATAGCAGGTCTAACTATACTTGATTCAGTTCCTGTTAAAGAGGGTTTAGCATAGTCATACATAGTACATAGAGCAGGATTTTGATTAGCTGCAATTGCAGGAGGCAGTTGATTGTCTTGGTTTTCAGCCATCTTGTCGGTTGGAGGTTGAGTATTGTCATCTTGTTCGTTCTCCGTGTATTTTAAGCTGCGCCTTATTTCTCTTTGATTTCTACGAACTGTTCGATCGATTTCTTCGTCAAAAAGTAAGGGTCCTGACGGGTTTCTTCTAGTCATAAACTATAAAAACCTACCAAGAGAAAGAAAAAGTAAATTAATAAATAGTAAATTTAAATTAAATTGTAAGAAAAATAAATGGCTAAAGTAATAAAAATTTAGTGTTCCTAATATTTTAGTTCCCCAGCAACGGTGCCAAAAACTTGATCGTAGTGATTCTTAACAAGTAATAAACTTTTATAATGAAGATCAAACCTAGACTAACTATTATCACGACGAAAAGGCAAGCGCACCTATCAAACAATAGTATAGTAATGGCAAGATCGGGATGTCGTACCCAAGGGAACCAAAAGTATTAGTAATAATTATCTTTTTATTATCTAGTCTAAGAATAAAAGGCTTTGTTTATGAAACTAATTATCTAAACTAATTAACTAATTTAATCAAAGCAAAGAGAAAGTTTGGAAAAAGAATTGAAGAAAAGCAATTGATAAAGACGACCCCCAAGGAGGAATCCACCTAGATTTAACTTGTTATCTGACTCTGAACAGGACGATTTATTCACTTGACTTGATCCGTAAGACTCCTTAACCTATGTTTTTATCCCTATTCAAGACTAATAACATCTAACCCCTAAATTGAATAACCGAGACTTTTCTCTAATTAACACTCTAGGGTTGCATTAGCTTGATCTATGGACTCCCATATTAGGTTTCACCCTAATCCGGCAAAATCTTGTAACCCTATTTCTAGGCACCCGATCAACTCCGCTTAATTATGCCAAATCTGCTATTAGGCAGGGTCTATTCCTCCTCAACATTAGCACATCAAATCATGAATTAATACCCGAAATATTAACTCAAGCATTAAGAACACATAATTAAGAACAAATCAAGTATTTATCATACAATTCAGATAATAATAACAAGATCCATCATAGGTTTTATCCCCCTTAGATATCTAAGAGGTTTAGTTCATAATAAAATAAGAGTACATCTCAAAAGTATAAAAATAGCAAAACATAAAGAAAACTCTAAAACCCCTGAAGGAATTCTGAGAGAGATATCCAGTCTTGTAGTAGCTCCGGCTTTTGAGATGGATCGTCTGGCTTCCTTCAAGTAATTCCCGGCGTGTGGTTCTGTGTTCCAAAAAAGTTCTGGAGAGAGATGCCCCTTTCTAGGTCATACTTAGGGTGTTTATATAGACTTTTTATTTGCTTTCTTGCCCCCTAAGTATCCTTTTTCTGTGTAAAATACAACTCCTTGAAAAAGGGACACGCCCGTGTGCCACGACCGTGTGACGTAGTTTCCATGCTGTGTTGGATCCGTTAAATTGCCATACCCGTGTGGGCTCAATGGCCAGGCTGTGTGAGTGATGTAAACCTTGGTCGACACCCTCAATAAGAACGGGCATGTGAGCTGCCCGTGTGGCAAGGCTTAGGCCGTGTGGTCTTCTCGATTTGGTCCATTTTGTCCCTTTTTAGCCCATTTTTGGCTCCTTTTGACCCTTGGTGCTCTCATGAGTACAAAACATGAAATAACCGGATTAAGAGCACCAAAATCCACAAATCTAATAGTAAACATCCATAAATATGCTAAGCATTTGGGGTAAAAACATGTATAATTTGGCATTTATCACATTTCTGTACGTAGGTCATGGGCACGATTGTGACCGCAACATTGATTTTGGTCATGGAAAAAGGCGAAATTAGATAGTCAATCAATGTGGACTTTACCCTACTACTTTATACTTCTAATTACTATTATTTTGTCGTAGAAATTTATATTTGGTAGTTTCGACGCCCATCAATGTTCTAATTAGCAAAATTACATTGTTAAATAATATATATACATGTTAAGTGGGGAGAGAAAAAAATAGATGTTTCATCTTTTTCTTCTCCACAAACCGATTGGGAATGAGAAGAATAAGCAACGATCATCTTCTTCATTCAGTCATTAAATTAACATGAATGAGCATGTTTCCTCTTAAATTTCATATATTTCATTAGTAAGAAACTAGTTCTAGTTAACCTATTATTCGATAATAATCAAGGTTATAGTTTTATATGTTAAACTAAGCTAGAATCATGCATAGATTATATAGTTAAATTATGTGTATTTAGACCTATTCATGGGCCAGATTATTTGTCTAGGCTCAAACGTCTGTCCAAAATTTGAGAAGGCAAAAATATTAGGCCCAAAAAATGGGCTTGGGAAAAAAATTAGGTCCATTTAAAATATGGGTCGAGCTTAGACTTAAACATTCAAGGCTCGCGCCCTGCCTAGCTTGGCCCGTTTTTAAGTTTGTAATATTTTATATTATGTTATTTTTATGTGTTATTTAATTTAGAAACATTAAAAAAATTAACCTATACTAAATATATAATACTATTCTAATGTAAATGTTAAGATGACTATATATAAAAAATTTCAATAAATAAAATATATATAATTATTAAATATTAAAATAAACTAATATATATTTTTTTAAAAAATTAACAAATAATATGGGTAGACCTAAAATGACTTGGATTAGTCTATTGCAAATATGGACGGGTTTGGGCAAAAATTTGGGCCCATATTTTGGGTTAGGCTAGGCTTGGGCAAGCATAAAAAAATAATCACAGTATGTTGTAAATGAATGATTCTTAAGCATAAAAAAATAATGGGAAACAATCTATTTTACGAAATATGAGGTTATGGTCTGAAATAACAATAAAGATAAAATAGAAAAGAAATAAATATGTAAATAAATAGCTAAATGTGACGGTGAAAGAACTGATAGAGATGGGAAACGGTGGTGGTCGGCTGATGTTGGGGCGTGGGGTAAAGCTTGTGTGAGGGAAGAGGAAGGAGAGGGGGTCGTGGGCTGTGGGGGTGAGCAAAGAGGGAGAAAGGGAAAGGAAAGAAAGAAATAAAGAAATGAAGGAAAGGAGAGTAGGGGTGTGGGTTGTCAACGGCTCGTCAGGAAATGGTGGCCGGAATAGGGAAGATGAATAGTGAAATGGGGTGTGATGGGTGAATAGGGGGTTTAAATAAGAATGAAAGGATTTTAGGGTTAGGGTTTCAATTAAAAAAGGGGTCACAATCATGTAGGCCCCATTTTAGACCACACGGCCGTGGCCGACATCCGTGTGTCTCTCTCCTAGCCCATGTTTTTTATGAAATTTTAAGCCAGTATCACACATGACCTTCTAGACACGCCCGTGTACCCAGGTCGTGTGGCACACATGGCCACATCGGATGGCCGTGTGTTCTATCATTCGCTTCTCCCACGCCCGTGTGAGTTCCAACACTCCCATGTCTTATAGTCAGGATTGACCACGGCTTTTGCGCACGACTGTGGGATATGCCCGTTTTCCATTTTGAGTTGTTGCAAATTTCAAAGTGTGTGCTTAGGTTCCCACACGGCCTTAGGCATGCTCGTGTTTCATGACTGTGTAGGTTACACGGCCACATTGCACGATTGTGGTAATTTACGGCATTTCGTGCCTCTGCCAATTTTTGGGAAATTGAAGTGCAGTTTCACCACGGCCTCAAGCACGCCCGTGTCCCTTAGCCATGTGGGTTACGCAGTCGTCTCGCACTGCCGTGGCTAGTTATCGCAACCCGTGTGTCACTTTGAAAAAATGTGTGTCCTATTTTAACACAGCCATGGACATGCCCGTGTATCTAGGCCGTGTTCGCTACTATCGAATGCCAATACTAAGGCTTTAAGAGTTTACATGGCTCAAGGCATGCGGTGGTGAGCACACGGCCTAGGACACACCCGTGTGTCAGGCCGTGTGTGTGTTAAAAATATCTGCATTTAAAATATGAAAAATAAAAGAAAAATAAACCTATTTAGTGGGGTTTGTGCTCGGGTTGCCTCTCGAGGAGCACTTATTTAAAGTCTAAGCTCGACTTTACCTTATGGGCATATTTAGGCAGGTTCGCGAAGTCGTAGCTCCTCTCTATTATCTTTAAGATCCTCACTGTTATCAAGTTTAAGACGATGTCTATTTACCTTAAAAGTGTCTTGGGTTGGATGACTTACTTGTACTGTGCCATATGGAACAACGGTTTGGACTACGAAAGGACCTGACCATCGTGATTTTAGCTTCCTAGAAAACAATTTGAGCCTTGAGTTGTATAGCAGGACAAGATCTCCAGCTTCAAATTGCTTGTGTTTCTTTAAACGAGCATCATGGCGGTGCTTCATTGCTTCCTTGTGTAATCGTGAGTTCTCATTTGCATTAGCTCGCCATTCATCTAACTTGTTCAGCAGCATCAATCTCTTCTCACCTACGATTTTGGGATCAAAGTTTAGGAATTTTATAGCCCAAAATTCTTTATACTCTAATTCGAATGGTAGATGACAACTTTTCCTATAAAAAAGTTTGTAAGGAGATGTTCGTATGGGGGTCTTAAAAGTAGTTCTATAAGCCCATAAAGCATCATCTGCTTTCATTGCCCAATCCTTCCTATTTGACTCTACAGTCTTTTCTAGGATACATCTAAGCTCTTGGTTTGCTACTTCGACTTGTCCACTAGTTTGAGGATGGTAAGGGGTAGCTGTTCTGTGGTAAACTCTATATTTCTTAAGGGTTTTATCAAATTGAGCATTACAAAAATGAGTACCTCTATCACTGATAATTGCTTTAGGTGTTCCAAATCGAGAGAAGAGTTTCTTAAGGAACCTCAACACCACTCTAGCATCATTAGTAGGTAAATCTTGGTTTCCACCCATTTGGACATATAATCAACGGCTACTAAGAAATATTTATTCCTAAATGAGCTAGGGAATGGACCCATAAAATCAATACCCCATACATCAAATATTTCACATGAAAGTATATACGTTTGAGGCATTTCATCATGTTTGGAGATATTACCTGTTCATTGGCATTTATCACAAGAAGTAACATACATGTTGGCATCTTTGAATAGTGTCGGCCAATAAAAACCTGATTCGAGTGCTTTATGTGCAGTCCTAGTCCCACTGTAATGTGCTTTAGTTGGTTCTGAGTGGCAATGTTCCAAGATTTTAATTGCTTCTGACTTTGTAACGCATATTCTAATGACTTGATCTGTACATATACGGAAAAGAAAAGGATCTTCCCAAAAGTAGTTTTTAACATCAGTAAAGAATCGCTTCTTTTGCTGATGTGTCAACCCTTTTGGTGTAACGTTAGCAGCTAAATAATTCACAATGTCTGCAAACCAAGGTACCTCAGAGTTAGATATAGAAAAGAGTTGTTCTTTAGGGAACGAGTCATTTATCTCATGTTCATCAAGCTCCTTAAGATGTGGGTTTTCTAATCTAAACAGATGATCTGCTGCAAGATTTTGTGCTCTCTTTTTATCTTGAATTTCTAAATCGAATTCCTACAACAATAATATCCATCTTATTAGTCGAGGTTTTGTATCTGATTTAGAAAGGAGATATCAAAAATCTGAATGGTTAGTGTATACGACAAATTTAGATAGTATTAAATATGGTCTAAATTTATCGAATCCAAAAACCACAGCCAATAATTCTTTCTCAGTAGTCATATTGTTTTCTTGTGCGGCTATCAATGTCTTGCTAACATAATAAATTGGTTGAAAATTCTTGTCTCTTCGCTGTCCAAGAACCACACCTACTGTAAAATCACTCGCATCACACATTAGTTCAAAAGGTGAATTCCAATCAGGTGCAACTATAATCGGAGCATTAATTAATTTATCTTTCAGAGTGTTAAATGCTTCTAAACATTCCTGATTGAAATCGGAAGGCACATCCTTTTCTAGCAAATTTGTTAAAAGCTTAGCTATTTTAGAAAAATCCTTAATAAGTCTTCTATAAAATCTAGGTTGTCCTAAAAAGCTTCGAATAGCCTTAACTGTACTAGGGGAAGGTAATTTCTCAATAGTTTCAATTTTCGCTTTGTCAACCTTGATCCCTTTACTAGAAATTTTGTGGCCTAACACAATCCCTTCACGAACCATGAAATGACATTTTTCCTAATTCAGTACAAGGTTCATTTCCTTACATCTCGTTAGAATTCGTTTTAAATTTTTAAGGAAAAGATGAAAAGAGTTACCGAATACCGAGAAGTCAACCATAAATACTCCATAATGTCTTCTACAAGCTCATCAAAAATGGCCAACATGCATCGCTGAAAAATAGCAGGAGCATTAGATAATCCAAAAGGCATTCTTCTATAAGCAAATGTACCGTATGTACATGTAAATGTCATTTTCTCTTGGTCTTCAGAAGCTATTGGGATTTGGAAGTAACCAAAGAGTTCATCTAGGAAGCAATAATACATATGCCCAAATAATCTTTCCAACATCTGATCAATGAATGGTAAGGGAAAGTGATCTTTTCTCGTAGCATTGAATATAGTCGATGCAAACTCTCCATCCCGTGACTGTCCATGTTGGGATCAATTTATTCTTCCCATTAGCCACAATAGTCATGCCTCCTTTCTTAAAGACAACCTGCACAAGACTCACCCAAGAACTGTCAGAAATAGGATAAATAACTCTAGCATCTAGAAGTTTAATTACCTCAGCTTTTACGACTTCTTTGATGTTAGGATTCAGTCGTCTTTGAGCTTGCACGCATGGTTTATATTCATCTTTCATTAAAATGTTATGTGTGCAAAAAGAAGGATTGATCCCTCTTATGTCAGAAATTTTCCAGGCTATAGCTCTTTTATGCTCCTTCAATACTTGAAGCAACTCGTCCTTTCTGGTTTGCTGTAAATCTAAAGCAATAATTACTGGTAATGTGGAATTATTTCCAAGAAACGCATATTCTAGGTGATTTGGTAGTTGCTTTAATTCCAATTTAGGAGGTTCTTCAACAGAGGGTTTTAATTTCAATTCATTGTTTACCTCAATACCCTCATAATTCTTCTGTCGCGATGAATACTCATTAGAATTTAATTCAGCTTTTGTCTTACCTAACACAGAATCATTGTCACTTATCTCCTCTCCTTGTGTAAGACACGGTTCTAACGTGTCCTTATGAACGATTTCCTGTAACGAATCTTGAGTAGCATGATTAATAGAATCAATAAAATAGCAGGAGTCATCTTGTTCTCTAGAAAATCTCATGGCATCATAAATTTTGAAAATCATCTCTTCGTCACCTACCATAAGTACAAGTTTACCGTCACCCACATCAATAATAGCCTTAGCAGTGGCTAAAAATGGACGACCTAAAATTAAAGGCACCTCAACATCCTCATCCATGTCAAGCACAACAAAATCAATAGGAAATATAAATTTACCTACTTTTACTAGTACATCTTCAATAATACCCTGAGGATATTTAATAGATCTATCAGCTAGTTGAATACTCATCCTAGTAGGTTTTGTGTAACACCCCGAACCCGAGACCGACACCGGAGTCGAACACGAGGTGTTAGCAGACTTTAAACCCTTTATAAAAATATTTCTCAGACACTGCCAATCTGCATACTAGTCGCTTTAAAAATCATATCTTGAGTTTCACAACTCGAAAATCAGTTTCGTGATTTTTCCCTGAAACTAGACTCATATGCCCATCTACATATTTTTTTCTAGAATTTTTGGTCGGGCCAATTAGTACAGTTTATTAGTCAAAGTCTCCCATGTTACAGGGATCGACTACACTGACCTTTGTGCATTACGACCTGGATATCTCCCTGCACAGAGCTTCAATACTGATGCCGTTTGTTTCTATAGAAACTAGACTAAGAGAGGAATCTATCCATATATGGTATGACTCCTAATTGTCTCTGGTTAATTTATAATGAATTTCCAAAGTCGGAACAGGGAATCCAGAAACCGTTCTGGCCCTGTCTCACGAGAACCTGAATATCTCTTAACATACTGTCCATATGATCTTTTCGTTGCTTCTATATGAAAATAGACTCATCGATCTTCGAATAAATAATTTATTCATCAATTAATCCCACTCGTACTATTTTTAGTGATTTTTCAATCTCACGTCACTGCTGCTGCCAGCATCTGTTATGAAAGCAACTATGCCCATTTCGTGATTTCTCCTTGATCTAACTAGTAATTCGTCATACATATCACAAATTATGATCATGACTAGCCATGCCAAAGGCTAATCATTGTCAAACATCCCCCTACTACACTATTGCCATATCATGAATTTTAACACCAAAATAATCAACCATGACATATGGCATAAAAATCGTATTACCAAGACTTACGACCCAACATTAGAACCAAATTCAACCGAACATTATGCCATTTTCGCATGGCTAAAAGTTTACATACCAAATTTCAACAAAACATATTAGCCTATACATGCCGAAATGTTCTCTTAGACCAACTAAGAAGAAAATACCAAAGGTTGCTAGCCGGTGTGATGACTTCGACGACGGCACGATCACGCAAAAAGAGACGAGTCCAAGAAACCTAGAATAGGTGACAAGCAAACACCGAATGAGTATATAACTCAGTAAGCCATAAGCATTCCACAACCATCCATTAATAAAATTATCACAACAGGAAACAATGAAATGAGGTTAAGTACTCCATCCATACCAAACTATACCATAGTTCCTTAAACCCTATGGTTCAATCTCATACCAAGTCCTACATTGGCCTTTCATACATCATTTTATTTTCGTTATAATCATACAATTAAACGAACTTTCACCTATTCCACAATGAACCTTATGTACGTGACTTCAACTATAATCGTCACATAGGTTCAAAACTTACCAAGCTCAACTCCAAATATAAACATAGCGCCTAGTAGCCATGAACTCAAGGTACTTACCTTTTCCGCTGTCCAAAATTGACTCGGTAAAGTCGCACTCTTCATGTAAATAATTTATAGAAAATATATATTGAGTTCGCACACATAGTGCTTAATAATCAACCGCGCACACTTAGTGCCATGTACTTTAAACTCACACACTTAGTGCCATGCATTTCAAGTTCGCACACTTACCTTTTCCGCTGTCCAAAATCGACTCGGTAAAGTCGCACCCTTAATGTAAATAATTTATAGAAAATATATATTGGGTTCGCACACATAGTGCTTAATAATCAACCGCGCACACTTAGTGCCATGCACTTTAAACTCACACACTTAGTGCCATGCATTTCAAGTTCGCACACTTACCTTTTCCGCTGTCCAAAATCGACTCGGTAAAGTCGCACCCTTAATGTAAATAATTTATAGAAAATATATATTGGGTTCGCACACATAGTGCTTAATAATCAACTGCGCACACTTAGTGCCATGCACTTTAAACTCACACACTTAGTGCCATGCATTTCAAGTTCGCACACTTACCTTTTCCGCTGTCCAAAATCGACTCGGTAAAGTCGCACCCTTAATGTAAATAATTTATAGAAAATATATATTGGGTTCGCACACATAGTGCTTAATAATCAACCGCGCACACTTAGTGCTATGTACTTTAAACTCGCACACTTAGTGCTGTACAATTTAAACCCGCACACTTAGTGCCAATCTCATGACCGTGAACACTTATTGCCCGCACACTTAGTGCCGAAAACCAGCCACTCAATAGGCTTCACTTCCTTTTTACATTCGACAAATTTCATCTCTACTTACATATTCATTTGTATACATTTCATCTCATTAAACACAATGGTGTAGGTATTACGATCCTTTAATCAATACCAAAGATATGCTTAATGACTTACTTGTGTTGGGTAAGATGGTTCCAACTCGGCTACTCGATGATCTTTTCTTTGCCTTTGCTCGATTCTCCTCCTTTAACTCCTTGAGCTTAATCAATAAATCAACTAGTTTAACCGCCTTGCTAAATATTTACAATCCAATTACACATGCATATGTATGTTAGTATATTCGGCAATCACCCTTACTAATCACCCACTTGATCAATTATGGAGAATCAAAGTTAATATCACAATGTGTACCCTATATGGCCCATTATACATAATCAAATTTAACATCATCTATATATTTACTCATATGGCCGAATATACCTAATCATACATACACCTAACCAAAAATAATTTCTAAAATCTTTATATCATTTATACACTAGTAAAGCATCCTCTCCCTTTCCATCAATTTAGCACATGCATTACTCATTAACCTACAAAAATTATATTCGGCCTTAGCACACAACTTGCTAGCCGATTCTTCCCCATCTAGCAACCAATGCACATATGTGCTCACTCAAAAATGCTAAAAAGAAAGAGATTCAAGAATCATCAATCCACCATCACATGCATCATTAACAAGCTTCATATTTAGCATGCAATGGCATTAACACAAACTCCACCTAGGCCGAATCTTAACTCATCTTCATGCCTCATCACCACAACATCAAACATCAAAATACCAACCAAGAATGTAACATGCATGGCCGAATATCATCTCCATCATTTAACAAAGTTTGAACCATGGCTAGGTAGATTACAAACTTACAACTTAAAATATACATGAATCTCAAAGAATAATATCAAACATACCTCAATCTAGTTACATGCATGGCCAAACTTCCTCCTAATTCTCTTCCAAACCAAACATGAAGCAAGAACTCCTTCCTCCTCCCTTAGAATTTTCGGTCAAAAGAGGATGAAAAAGGATGAACAAGTTTTTCTTTTCCTTTCTTTAGCTCACGGCAATGGGGGGGGGGGAAACAACCACTCATTTTTTTGTTTTTCCTTTCTTTATTACCCATATTCCTTATTTTATTTTTTTCCTACATACCTCACTAGGCCAACATGTTCCCAACATGTTTCCACCCATAGCATGGCCAACCACTAGCTCAAATTTTGGGTAATTTGACATGCAAACCCATCATTTTCACAACATGCATTAATAGACCATTTTAAATTAGCCTATCATATTTTCACCATGTCTCATATCGATCCCTATTTAATAATTTCTCATGCAATTGGCAAAATTGGAGAATGAAACTTCCACATACTCATGTACACACATAATAAGCATAGAATATGGAAATTAATTATTTTTATGACTCGGTTTTGTGGTCCCGAAACCACTTCCCGACTAGGGTCAATTTTGGGCTGTTACATTTTGGTTGCCCAATGCCAAGTTGCTTGAACATTTTATAAGGCATCAAATTTATGCTAGCGCCTAAATCAGCTAGTGCCTTCTCAACATTTAAACTACCAATTAAGCAAGAAATAGTAAAACTTCCTGTATCTTTCAATTTGGTTGGTAGTTTATTTTGGAGTATGACCGAGAACTCCTCGTTAAGTTTTACTGTAGACAACTCTTCAAACTTCCTTTTATTTGTTAGAAGCTCTTTAAAAAATTTTGCATATGTAGGCATCTACGAGATAGCTTCAACGAAAGGTAAGTTAATATGCAACTGTTTAAAAAGTTCAAGAAATTTACCAAATTGTGCATCCATGTGGTCTTTCTTCAACTTTGCTGGATACGGGATTAGTGGTTTCTATTCCCTCAGCACTGGTTTTTCCTTGATTTCAAGTTTTACCTCCTCATCCTCTTTCCTATCAGCTTATTGTGGCAGCTTCTTTTAAGATTCAGTTAACACTTTTCCACTCCTTAGGGTAATTGCTTTCACATGCTCTTTTGGGTTAGGTTCAGTGTTACTAGGCAGGCTCCCTTGTGGTCTCTCTGAAATCATCTTAGCCAGCTGTCCTATTTGATTCTCGAGCCCTTGAATCGATGCTTGTTGATTTTTAAGTGTAGTTTCAGTGTTTTGAAAATGGGTTTCCGCCACTAAAATAAACTTTGTCGTCATCTCTTTAAGGTTTGGCTTTTTCTCTTGCTGGTAAGGCTGTTGTTAGAAGCCTGGAGGGGGTGTTGGTCTTTGATTTCCTTGGCCTCCCCATGAGAAGTTTGGGTGGTTCTTCCAACCTGCATTGTAAGTGTTACTATAAGGATTATTTTGAGGCCAAGGATTATTACCCATGTAATTTTTTTGCTCATTCTCCATGCTGGGACCGAAAGGTAAATATTCTAAATTTCCCATTCAACCTCCGCTCGTGTCACACTGCATCACCGGATGTACTAATTTTATTGGCTTTGTTCTCATAATTTGCCACTGATAATTATTTTGTGACATCTCTTTAATGAACACATAAGTCTTCTCAGGTGTTTTTTTATTTATGGTTCCACCAGCCGCTGCATAGACCATCTGTCTAGTTGAGGGGTTCAAACCATTGTGGAAAGTTTGAACCTGTAGCCATAAAGGTAACCCATGGTGAGGGTACCTTCTCAATAAATCCTTGTATCTCTCCCATGCATCATATAGTGTTTCTAAATCCATCTACAAAAAAGAAGAGATATCATTCCTCAATTTAGTCGTTTTAGCTGGTGGAAAAATTTGAGTAAAAAATTTTTGGTCATTTGTTCCCAAGTAGTGATTGACCCTCGTGGTAACGAGTTTAACCATTTTTTAGCCTTATTCCTTAATGAAAAGGGAAACAACAGAAGGCGAATGGCATCGTCAGAAATGCCATTGATCTTAAAGGTGTCGCAGAATTCCAGAAAATTTGCTAAATGAGTGTTTGGATCCTCGTCCTGCAAACCATCAAACTGAACAAACTGTTGTATCATTTGAATAGTGTTAGGTTTTAGTTCAAAATTATTTGCAGCAACAACAGGTCGAACAATACTCAATTCAGTTCTTGTTAAGGTAGGCTTAGCATAATCATACATAGTACGAGGAGCAGGATTCTGATTAACAGGATTTGCGGCAGCTACAGGAGCTAGCAGATTATTCTGATTATCGGCCATATCTTCAGTAAAATCCGTAACGTCCTCTTGCTCTTCCTCTATGTATTGTAGACTTCACATTATTTCTCTTCAGTTTCTGTGAGTTGTGCTCTCTATTTTACTATCGAAAAGCAAAGGTCCTGACGGGTTCCTTCTAATCATAAACTAGAGACACCTACCAGAAGCAATTAAAAAGAAAAACTAGAAAAGAGGAATTAAGCTAAAAACAAAAGTAAATAGCAATAAAAGTAAAAATGATTAAAGTAATAAAATTCAAGTGTTCCTAATATCTTAATCCCCGGGAACGGCGCCAAAAACTTGATGGTCGCAAAACTGACTAAAAATTTGACTAAGGCAACGCACCTATCGAACAGTAGTATAGTTATGATAAGACCGGAAATATCGTATCCACAAGGATTAAAAGTGCTAGTAATTACTATCATTTTATTATCTAGCCTAAGAATTAAAGAGATGTTTTTAAACTAAAATTAACTATTTAATAAACTAATAACATGACAGAAATAAAAGTTGGAAAATACTTTTGGAAAACCGATGGAGAAGACAATACCCAAGGAAGAATTCACCTAAACTTCACTTACTACTTCTGAACTAGACGATTTATTCACTTGACTTAATTCGTAGAAATCCCTAGTTTATGTTAATATCTCTCTCGAGACTAAAAAACTGACTTTGGGTTGATTAATTGAAATCTCTTTCTAATTAAAACCCCTATTGTCGCATTAACTCGATCTATGGATTCCCTTACTAGATTTGACTCTAATCTGGCAGATTTACGTCATCCTATGTCTAGGATTGCATTCAACTCCGCTTAATTATGCTAGATCTACTCTTAAACATGGACTTTGCTCCACTGAATAAGCACATCAGACTTGAATTAATATCTTGAAATATTAAAGCAAGAATTAAGAACACATAATTAGGAATAAGAGCAAGTATTTATCATATAATTCAAATAGTAATAAGATCTGTCTTAGGTTTCATCTCTCTTAGGTATTTAGGGAGTTTAGTTCATAGTGATGGGGAAAAACATCTCAAAATTGGGAACACAACAAAACATAAAGAAACCCAAAGAAATTCTAAGTAAATTGAATGGAGATCATAAGTCTTGAAGTAGATTCTGCTTCCGAGATGATTCCGATGGTTGTCTTTGAGTATTCTCTACCTTCTACTTTGTGTTTTTTTTCTTGATCCTCTTCTAGGGTTTTATATAGACTTGGGAATCTCCAAAATGGCCCAAAATTAGCCTTTTCTAATAGAATTAAACTTATACTTGATAGGGATATGGCCGTGTACCACGTCCGTGTGAAGGTGTTCAGGCCGTGTGCAATTCTGACATGGTTTAATGTCGACACGGCCATGACACGTGGGCCTGTAGCCTGCTCGTGTGTCTAACACAGGTGTGTGGAAGTGCTTAAGCCATGTGGAACACTGAAGTCAGCCTATTTTGTCTGATTTTTGGCTCATTTCTTGCTATTTTCACTTTCCTATGCTCTCCTGAGTATGAAACATGAAATTAAAGGATTAGGAGCGTCGAATTCAATAAACTAATGATAAATCATCCATAAATATGCCAAGCATGGGATAAAAATATGTATATCTTATGGTTTATCACACCACTAACCAGTGTCCATTACCGGAATAGGATTACGAGGTATTATCGATGAATACACATCATTCACATACGTAACACATACATTTATACATTTATAATTAAAATCCATTCAACACATTTACATTGTCCCTTATAAGGCTCTAGAGACCTTAAAACATGCTTCCAAGAGGTTTGGGACTAAACCAATAACATTTATGAACTTTGGGAAACTTAGAAAATTTTCATGCATTTAAGGGTCACACACCCGTATGAACAGGCCATGTTCCTCAAACAGCTACCAAGCATGCCCGTGTTGTAGGCAGTGTGAAAACAGGCCATACATACTGACTTGCGCCACACGACCAAGGACACACCCATGTGTCATGGGCATGGGAAATCTGGAGGGGTTACTAACTTGGGTCACACGACAGACCACATGCCCATGTGCCAGCCCATGTGCCACACATGGCGAATAGACATGCCCACATGTTTAGGCCATGCCAAACCTGTAACGTATACTAACATAATTCGTAAGGGTACCCTAGGGGACACACGGCCGTGTATCATGACCGTGTGTCATACACGGCTGAGACAAACACCCGTGTCTCTATTTGTATGGAAAAAAATAGACCATTTGCAAAGCCAATTTGCCACCTTTTCTTATGCTCACTTTAACATTTAAAATCGTACCAATTCATCATACATTAGGCATCCCAAAATCATCAACCAAATGCACAATTCATACCATATCCATTTCAAAAAAAATTCTATAACCAATTCGAGCCAAATACCTATTCAAAAACTTATATCATCCAACCTTCATTCAGAAGCATATATTCTCTCAATTTATCAACTTCAATCATACCATATAAATCCTTTACTAAACTCAAAACATTACATTTGAACAACTATGAAACCTTAGCCACATTTATACCAAAACATACCAAACTAAGCCTTCACACAGGGCTATCTATACAAATTAAAACATATACATAATAAGCCAAATCTCATGGCTATATTCACAACCAAAGTACCATAACTAGCTTATACATGCCATATACCATAATTACAAGGCTTCAAAAGTACCAACAAAGTGATCGATAGTGTGATGACGTTTCCCGACGATCCTTGAGTTCGAGATAGCTTTGATTATCTATAAAATATAGACAACTAACACCAAGTAAACTTCATAGCTTAGTAAGTTTGTAAGTGAATAACTCAATTCATCAAATCAATGTAATTTAACTAATTTTTAGATTACCAAATCAAAATCACATTAACTATAAACCTTTATCATTTTTTAAAACTTGATCAAATACCATCTCATTGAACTTTCTTAATGTAATACTCAAATAGTTTCCGTGCATACCTGTACCTCCTCGTACTAACCTCTTTCTCAACTATGTCATTCTTTGCCCGTTGAACCATTTAGAATAGAAATCGGATACTCAAGATCTCAATCGATAAGTACCTATAGCATGGCCCGCAGCCAAATCAAGGAAACTCCTTTCTAAATACCTATACCATGGCCCGTAGCCAAATCAAGGTATTATTAGCACCTGAAGTGTCGATATCATGGCCCAAAGGCAATATATTAACCTAATGACATGTCATTAGCATCCTAACTATTCCTAAGGCTCAACCGAGAAGTTTCAGTTGTTGATTTTATCGTCGAACACATCCATGTAGTCGTATTCACAATTAAAACATTATCTGTAATCTCATAAGTACATTTTATGCAATACCAAAGCATATATCATGCAATTATAATTAAATTATCACATACGAACTTACCTCGTACTCAGAATTGACGAATCGGACCGATTACTCGATAACCTTCGATCTTCCCTAATCTAAATCCAATTTATTTTTTTCTTGATCTATATACATTCAAAATTAACTCTTTTATTCATCAACACATTCAATTTAGTCCACAAACACATAATTGGGAATTTTTACACTTAATCCCCTAAAGTTCCATATTTATACAATTTAGTCCCTATTTCACAAATACACAAAATTCATGAAATTTCATTAAACCTAAGCCTAGCCAAATTTCATATATGTCCCTAGCAGCCCATATTTTTCATGTATTCACACTTTAATCCCTAATTTGTATTTCCTCTAAAAATCACTTAACAAAACATATTAATCTTTCAACAATTATTCATTTTTCATCATCAACATTCAAAAACATCAAGCTATCATCAATGGAAACTCACAAATTTATCAACCAATTCAGAAATTAGGGTACGGGCTAGCTAGAATACGAAGCAACGATCACGAAAACGCAAAAATCATTACAAATCGAGCTCGAAACACACCTAAATTGCTTGAATTAGTCTAACTGAATGAAAGAACGAAAGATGGACAAAATTTATGTTTTGGTGTATTTTAATTAACTTATTTCTCTGCTCTTTGATCTCACGAGCTAAAATTCGAATCAGTTCTTCATTGTACGACAAATCTGACTGAATTTCAACTTTAGAAGGAGAAATAGCATGTGAAGGGTCGGATTGGTATCGTCGAAGCATCGAT
Organism: Gossypium hirsutum; assembly: GCF_007990345.1. Classification (NCBI taxonomy): domain Eukaryota; kingdom Viridiplantae; phylum Streptophyta; class Magnoliopsida; order Malvales; family Malvaceae; genus Gossypium; species Gossypium hirsutum. The sequence goes on along the minus strand of NC_053430.1, from coordinate 49,369,260 downwards.
ACATGAAAAACATTGTGAATCTTCTCTAACTCGCTCGGTAAAGGTAACCGATATGCCATTTGACCTATTCTTTCAATGATCTCATACGGCTCGATGAATCTCAGACTCAATTTGCCTTTACAACCGAATCAAAATATTTTCTTCCATGGAGGTACTTTCAGTAACACTCTATCCCCAATCTAGAACTCAATATCTTTCCGTTTCAAATCTGTGTAAGATTTTTGTCGATCAGAAATTGCTTTCAAACTATCGTGAATTACTTTCACTTTCTTTCGGTCTCTTTAATCAGATCGACCCCAAAAATCTTATTCTCACTAAGTTCAGTCTAGTACAACGGTGTTCGAAAATTTTGACCGTATAAATCTTCGTATGGTGCCATCTTAATACTTGATTGAAAACTATTGTTATAAGCAAATTCAATCAACGGAAAATACTTTTCCCACATACCTTTGAACTCAAGAATGCAACATCTGAACATATCCTCGAGTATTTGTATAACTTGCTCGTATTGACCATCCGTCTGCCGGTGAAATGTGGTACTAAAATGTAGTTTTAAACCCAGTGCATCTTGCAGTTTATTCCAAAACCTCGATGTGAACCTCGAATCTCTATTCGAAACAATAGAAATAGGTACTCTGTGTAATCTCACAACCTTGAAGATATACAACTCAGATAAATATTCAAGCGAATAATCCATTCATATCGGAATGAAATGAGCCGATTTTGTCAATCTGTCAATTATAACCCAGATCGCATCTTTCTTTCTTGGAGATAGGGGCAATCCCGACACAAAATCTATAGTTACTCTATCCCATTTCCACTCGGTAATCATAATTTGCTGCAATAAACCAGATGGTACCTGATGTTTTGCTTTAACTTGCTGACAAATCAAACATTCAGAAATGAACTCTGAGATGTCACGTTTCATACCAAGCCCCCAATAGAGTTGTTTCAAGTCATTATACAATTTCATGCTTCCTAGATGAATAGATAAATGACTACTATATGCTTCGTTCAAAATCATCTGAATCATCTCTGAATTTCTCGGTACACATATTCGGCCTCTGAATCTTAAACAATCATCAGCATCAACTTGAAATTCTGAATCAAGGTTCAAATTACATTGAGCTCATTTTGTTAACATTTCATTATCAATTTTTTGAGCTTCACAAATCTACTGTAAAAACAATTGTCTCGCTTTCAACTCAGCTACATATGAGCCGTTCTCAGATAGAGCCAACTGAGTATTAGTTGCACGTAGAGCAAACAAAGATTTTCGGCTTAAGGCATTAGCAACAACATTTGCTTTTTGCGGATGGTAATCAATCACTAACTCGTAATCTTTTAGCAGTTCTAACCATCTCCGCTGTTGCAAATTCGAATCTTTCTGATTCATCAGATATTTCAAACTCTTGCGATCTAAATAAACATGGCATTTCTCACCAAACAAATAATGGTGCCAAATTTTCAATGCAAATACAATAGCTGCTAACTCTAAATCGTGTGTTGGGTAATTCTTTTCATGCGGCTTCAGCTGTCTCAAGGCATAAGCTATGACTTTGCCTTCCTGCATCAAAACGCAGTCTAGACCATTCAATGATGCATCACTATAGATTACAATTTCTTTACCCGATTCTGGCCGTACTAACACTGGAGTTTCAGTCAAAAGAGCTTTCAGCTGATCAAACTTTTTTGACATTTTTCAAACTATTCAAACTTTACATCTTTCTGAAGCAATCTCGTCAACAGAGTCACAATCATCAAAAAGCCTTTCACAAATTGTCTATAATAATCGGCGAGTCCCAGAAAACTATGGACTTCAAATACATTTCTCGGGGGCTTCCAATCCATTATTGTAGAAAATCTTGCTCAGATCGACTCAAATACCCAATGCTGACACAATATGCCTAGAAAACGAACCTCGTGCAACTAGAATTCACATCTACTAAACTTTGCATATAACTGCTTATCATGCAGAGTTTGCAATACAATTCTCAAATGCTCGGTATGCTCAGTTTCATCTTGTGAATATATTAATATGTCATTAATAAATACAACAGCAAATCAATCTAAGTACGATCTGAAAATCTGGTTCATTAAATCCATAAAGACAGCAGGTGCATTTGTTAGTCCAAAAGGCATAATTACAAATTCATAATGACCATACCTCGTTCTAAAAGCTATCTTTGGCAGATTAGAGTCTCTAACTCGCAACTGGTAATAATCCGATCTCAAATCTATCTTTGAAAATAGTGTAGCCCCTTTTAACTGGTCAAACAAATTGTCAATCCGTGGTAGAGGGTATTTGTTCTTGATTGTCACTTTATTTAGTTGTCTGTAGTCTATACACATTCTCATTGTGCTATCTTTCTTTTTCACAAACAATATGGGAGCACCCCAAGGCGAGAAACTCAATCTTGCAAACCCTCTGTTGGTTAATTCTTGCAACTGAGCTTTTAATTCTTTCAATTCTGTCGAAGCCATTCTTTACGAAGCTATTGATATCGGCATTGTTCCCGGCATTAACTCAACACTAAACTCAACCTCTCGAATCAGTGGTAAACCCAGTAACTCTTCAGGAAACACATCTGGATATTCACACATAACTGGCACTGATTCTATCTTCTTTTCAGTCAATTTTGTATCAAGCACATAAGAAAACTAAGCTTCGCAACCCTTTCTCACATACTTCTGAGCTAACATTGAAGAAATCACTGCTGGTAAACCATTCAAATCATCTGACTCAATTCGGATAATCTCATTATTTTGACATCTCAGATCAATCGTTTTTCTCTTACAATTTACTATAGCATAAAGTAGTGTTAACCAATCCATACCCAAAATTATATCAAATTCATCAAATGGTAACAACATCAAATTGGCTGAAAAGCAGAAATCTCGGATCATCAACAGATAGTTCTTGCACACTTTATCAACCAACACACACTTGCCTAAGGGGTTCGATACTCTAATTACGAATTCAGTAGACTCTACAGGCAAAGTCTTACTAGATTCTAAATTCATACATATATATGAGTGTGTAGATTCTGGATCTATCAATGCAATCACATTAGTATCATAGAGAGTGAAAAAGTATCGATTATAACGTCTGTCGAGGATGCTTCCTCCTATGTACAGATAGAATAAGCTCGAGCAGGTGCTCGTGCCTCAGGTCTCACAACACTTAGGTTACCACTTGTATTTCTAGTGTTTCGGGGTGGTCTCCCTTTAGCAGCAGTATTACTTGATCTCACATTCTAAACTTTGTCTTTCTCATCTAACTCCGGGAGATCTCAGATGAAGTGTTCTAACGAGCCACATTTGTAACAAGCTTTATTACTTTTATTCCAACATTTTATAAAATGTTTTCGTCCATAGTGTTGACATTCGGGTTTATTGTCTCTTACACTACCAACACTAGCTACTGATGTAGCTTGAGCTTTGGAACAGGAGTATTGTTTATCATGATCCTTGTTTAGGTATCCAATCGAAGCATCCAAGCGAGTATATGAATCTCTAGATTTCTTTGATGAAGATTAATCCAACTTACTCATCGATCTTTTTCTAGTGTCTCTAGCCTTTGAATCTTCTTTCCTCTTTTCTTTGCTGAGATCTTCAGCTTTACAAGCCCTTTCGACTAAAACAACAAATTTTTTGATTTCCAGAATCCCGATTAGAAGTTTTATATCTTCATTCAACCCATCAATGAATCGCTTACACATAATATCTTTGGTAAAAACATATTCCTGAGCATATTTTCTCAATCATACAAATTCTCTTTCATACTCAGTGACAGTCATCCGACCTTGTTTCAATTCTAGAAACTCTTTATGTTTCTGATCGAGAAATTGCTGACTTATGTGCTTCTTTTGGAACTTAAATTGAAAGAACTCCCAAGTAACCTATTCTCTAGGAACCACAAATGTCAACATTTTCCACCAATGGTACGCATTATCTCTAAGTAAAGATATTACACATTTGATACATTCTTCAGGAGGACAAGACAATTCTCTGAATACTCAAATCATGTTCTCAAGCCAGAACTTAGCTCTCTTAGCGTCATCATTAACAGTAACCCAAAACTCTTCAACCCCATGTTTACGAATTTTATCCACTAACAGCTTGTTCAACCGTATCGGATCTATGACTTGAGGATTAATAGGGATTTGATGAGGAACAAAAGCGGGTGGAAGCTGTTGAGTAGCCGGATTCATTTGAATGAACTCTATGAATCACTCACTCATCATCTGGAAGAAGGATTGCTTAGCCTCTCCCCCTTGACTACTTGAAATCAGCCTAGAATCAGCCAGCGCTGCCCCTTGAGCGGTGGCAGGTGCATTACTTTCCACATCGTCAGCTAAAGCTCGATCAGGATCCATTTCCTATATGAAAACACATTTGAAGCTGTCAGGAATCATCACACTATCACAGTTTATATATATAGCATGTATTGCTAGACTCTCACGCACTATATTAGTCCTAGAATTGACTAAATTATAGCTCTGATACCAATAACATGTAACACCCCTAACCCATATCCGTTACCAGAATAGGATTACGAGGTATTACTGATTAATACACATCATTCACATATGTAACACATACATTTACATATTTATAATTAAAATCCATTCAACACATATACATTGTCCCTTATTAGGATCTACGAGGCCTTAAAACATGCTTAGAAGAGGTCGGGACTAAACAATGACATTTGAGAACTTTGGAAACTTAGAAAATTTTCATGCATTTAAGGGTTACACGCCTGTGTAAACAGGCCGTGTGCCTCACACGGCTACCAGACACGTCCGTGTCATAGGCAGTGTGAAAACAGGGCATATATACTGACTTGCACCACACGGTCAGAGAGACGCCCATGTGCCATGGCCATGGGAAATCTGGAGGGGTTACTGACTTGGGTTACATGGCCGACCACACACCCATGTGCCAGCCCTTGTACCACACATGGCCAATACAAACGCCCATGTGTCTAAGTTGTGCCAAACCTGTAAGGTATACTGAATTAATTCGTAAGGGTACCTAATGGGACACACGGCCGTGTGTCACGCATGATTGAGACACACGCTCGTGTCTCTGCCCGTGTGGACAAAAATAGACCATTTGCAAAGACAAATTACCACCCTTTCTCATGCTCACTTAAACAGCTAAAAGGGTACCATTTCATCATACATTAGGCATCCCAAAATCATTAGCCAAATGCAAAATTCATACCATATCCATTTCAAACAAATTCCATAATCAATTCAAGTCAAATACCTATTCAAAAACTTATATCATCCAACCTTCATTCACAAGCATATATCTTCTCAATTTATCAACATCAATCATACCATATAAATCCTTTACTAAACTCAAAACATTACCATTTGAACAACTATGAAACCTTAGCCACAATTATACCAAAACATACCAAACTAAGCCTTTACACATGGGTATCTATAAAAATCAAAACATGTACATTATAAGCCAAATCTCATGGAAATATTCACAACCAAAGTACCATAACTAGCCTATACATGTCATATACCATAATTACAAGGCTTCAAAAGTACCAACAAAGTGCTCGATAGTGTGATGATGTTTCCCGACGATCCCTGAGTCTAAGCTAGCTTTGATTATCTATAAAACATAGAAAAATAACACACAATAAGTTTCATAGCTTAGTAAGTTCGTAAGTGAATAACTCAATTCATCAAATAAATGTAATTTAACTAATTTACACATTACAAAATCAAAATCACATTAACCACAAACCTTTATCATGTCTCAAAACATGACTAAATACCATCTCATTGAATTTTCTCAATGTAATACTCAAATAGGTTCCGTACATACCTGTACTGCCTCGTACTAACCTCTTTCTCAACTATCTCATTCTTTACCCGTTGAACCATTTAGAATAGAAGTCGGATACTCAAGATCTCAATTGATAAGTACCTATACCCTAGCCCGTAGCCAAATCAAGGTAACTTATCCTGGAGTACCTATACCATGGCCTGTAGCCAAATTAAGGTAACTCCTCTTTGAATACCTATACCATTGCCCACAGCCAAATCAAGGTATTTTCACACCCAAAGTACCGATATCGTGGCCCAAAGCCAATACATTAACCTAATGACATGTCATTAGCATCCTAACTTTTTCTAAGGTACAATCGGGAAGTTTCACTTGTCGATTTCATCGTCGAACACATCTGTATAGTTGTATTCGCAATACAAACATTATCCATAATCTCATAATCACATTTTATGTAATACCAAAGCATATATCATACAATTATAATGAAATTATCACATACAAACTTACCTCATACTTGGAATTGACGAATTGGATCGATTACTTGATAACCTTCGATTTTCCCCCATCTAAATATGATTTCTTTCTTTCTTGATCTATATACATTCAAAATTATCTCTTTTATTCATCGACACATTCAATTTAGTTCACAAACACAGAATTGAGCATTTTTACATAAAGTTCCACATTTATACAATTTAGTCCCTATTTCACAAATACACAAAATTCATGAAATTTCATTAAACCCAAGCCTAGCCGAATTTCATATAGGTCCCTTGCAGCCCATATTTTTCATTTATTCATACTTTAATCCCTAATTTGTATTTTCTCTAAAAATCACTTAACAAAACATATTAATCTTTCAACAATTATTCATTTACCATCATCAACATTCAAAAACATCAAGATATCATCAATGGAAACTCACAAACTTATCAACCAATTTAGAAATTAGGGTACGAGCTAGCTAGAATACGAAGCAACGATCACAAAAACATAAAAATTATTAAAAACCGAGCTCGAAACATACCTAAATTGCTTGAATTAGTCTAGCCGAATGAAAAGCCCTAGAATGGCTTCCTTCTTCTCTAGTTTCGTTTCAAAAAGAAATAAAGATCGACAAAATTTATGTTTTGGTGTATTTTAATTAACTTATTTTACAATTACCAAATTAACCTTAACATTAAACCATTAGTAAAACATATAATTCAAGGCCATTTATGTCCATCTCCACTATCAATGGTTTAATAACAATATAAGGACTTCACATTTAATAAATCATAGCAATTAAATACTTTTAACTTATATTTACATTTTACGCGATTTAGTCCTTTCATCAAATTAAGCACTCAAACACTAAAATTATTTCACGAAATTTTCACACATATATAATCACATGCTATAAACACCAAAAATAATATTAAAATAATTTTCTGACTTCAGATTTTTGGTCTCAAAACCACTGTTCTGATTTAGCGAAAACCAGGCTGTTACAACTGAGTAGTGTAATTGAGTTTAGAGGTACATGTCATTGTCTATATGACCATAATTTCGATGAGTGAGTCACTACATATTATTTATTTAAGACTTACGAGGTTATTATAGTGTCATATTAAGGTTTGGTCTGAAAAATTTTGATGTTTAAATAGCTAATTATGGTATAAGAATTAAATCATAAAAACTGCAAAAGTGAATCACTATTAAATTATATGTGTTAAATGAGTATAAAATCATGATTGGAGGGTTTTAAGTGGAAATTAGGCCATATTAGTTTGTAGTAGACGATATGGGTTTGAATATTAAAGAATGTAAAGTTAAATTGAAGGGTAATTTAGTAAATAAGTAAATATTAAACATAAACAAAAGAAACCAATGCATCATCTTCTTCATTTTTCTTTCTTGAACCAAAAACACCATTGTTAGGTGTTGCGTGTTGATAGCACTAGAAAGAACATAGGTTTTCCCCCTTAGCTATTGGTTAAATTGTTCCAATTTAGTTATCCTCAACATATATTTTAGCATTTTCAGTTTAGTAAATTACATTTTATAACTCAGTGAATCCTAGCCTATTTTATCCTTGATTTTGCTTTTTGTATTAATGTCACTGCATTAGTTAATTCCATATTGCGTCTAGAACTGTCACCGCACCTGGTAGCTGTTCGGATAAGAACTAAAATTGCATGAGCTGTCTAGTCTAGTATAACCAACCTGTACGTACAAGGGCAGAATAATTCTGAGGAAAGGACACATGTATTGTTGGAGGAGGACATAAAAGGTTGACGTGAGAAGAAAAAATGGAGCTTTCTCTTGATCATCATCTTCTTCCTCCTACCTTGCAACTTGCAGCTTGCAGTTATGGTAGCTTAAGCCTCTCTCAGGTGAGTCAACGTGAGAATTGATGCAAATAAGCTTCTGGCGAGGAGACCTAAGTGCGAGACAAGAAGGAATAGAAAGATTTAGTCGAGCTGTCTAGGAATAGTTTTCTTCACTCGATTCTTTCTTATTTCTTTCTAAATACTAGTGATTTTTCTTTATTTTTTGTTTGTATGAAAGTACACATGAATTCTTGGTTAAATGTTATCTTATTTAATATTACTTTTATTATTTAATTTTGGGGTTTGAATGTTTATTAACACAAAAGTGTTATTGAAGTCATTGACACTAGAAAGTGTAGTGACAGTTTGAGCCAACAAGCATTACAATGGAAGTTAAGTAAGGATTAGAGGAATTTAGTCCACTTATTCTTAATAGTGTCATGTTGCCATCATTGGAAGGTGGGGTTAATATCCATGTTTACCTTTCAGATTAAATAGATAAGTGACAATGGGTAAGATATTTACTGAATTTGATTGCCGAGGCTATCACCTATCCTTTTATACCTTGTGGACACTTAGTATTCTAATGAAGATTCATGTTGGGGATCCTAGTTTACCCTTATCAGACAACTATCCTTACAATTTATCTCATTTCTATCTAGTTATTGCACCGACATTAATAGACAAAAGACACCCATCCATATGGAATTGATTTCCAACAGACTCACTTCTATCTACTATACTTGCATCGACAACGTACGCATGCACATTATTGTTGTGATGTTAAACAGCCGATCAAGTTTTTGGCACTGTTGCTGGGGATGGCATTTTTTTGATGTTTGTTTATGTTTTTGTGTGTTGTTTCGCTTTATTTTCCTTATATAATATTTAGTATTCACTAACTGGTTTTTCTTTATTGCTATTTCTTCAACTTCATTTTAGGTGTTTTATGACACGAAGCAAGTCAGATTTTCTTACTAATTTTGATCCAAATATTGAAAGGACTGTTCAAAGTAGAGTTCGAGAACAAAGAAATATGGCTCTACCAAGAAACAATGCAGCCATACCCCCGATGCAACATCAAAATGTTAATAACCCATTGTTGCTAGAAGATGCTTACATAAAAATATGGCTATATGAGATTTTGTAGCACTTGTCTTGAATTATTTACAATCAGGAGTTGTTAGGCTAGCAATCCAAGCTGGGAATTTCGAACTCAAACCAATAATGTTTGAAATGTTGAATTCTAGTGGACAATATGTTGGACTACCACATGAAGATGTGAGAGAACATCTTAAATCTTTTTTATTGATCTATGCATCCTTTAGTCAACAAGGCATTCCTGATGATGCCTTGAATATGCAATTATTTCCTTATTCCTTATAAGGAAGAGCCCGTACTTGGTTTTTTGGGCTACCTACTAGATGAATTACTTCCTCAGATGCACTAGCAATACAGTTTGTTTTGCGATTTAACCTGCTGACAATGAATGCTCGTCTTCGAAATGATATTACTACTTATCATCAGTTGGATGATGAAAATCTTCATACCACATAGGAACATTATAAATCTTTACTTCGACGTTGTCTTATACATGACATTCAACTAGAAACACAAATTAAGATTTTTTTATAATGGGATGAATTCACATACAAGGAATCTTGTCAGCGTATCAGGCAATGGATCTCTACTGGATTGTACTTATAATGATGTTGAGAGAATTCTTGAGAGAATTGCTCAGAATGATTATCAATAACCTATCTCCAGAGCTATACAATAAAAAAATTACTCCAGGAGTTATTGAGTTGGATGTAATAACAGGACTAAGTGCTCAAGTTTCATCTCTCACAAACATGATTAAAAATATGCAAGGGACTAGTGGCGTTGCACCTATACAAGTCACTAAGCAAGTTGATGTTCCTACTTTTTGTTGTGAGATTTGTAGTGACAACTATAAGTATGAAGATTGTCCACAACATGCAGAGAATGCTTGTTATATTAGAAACATCTGAAAAAATTCTTATGGTAACTCTTATAACAACTCTGCACGCAACCAACTGTTTTGGGGAATTCAGAAAGCTGGACAAAATGTTGCGACATTCAAATATGACATTACATCTACTCAGGGCGATTATAATCCCAGACAAGGGAATTACAATCAACAAAAGCAAAACTACAATCAGCACTAATAAACCATAAATTATACATATTTTTACCCCATGTTTAATGCATTTTATAGATGATTTCTCATTAGAATTGGTGAATTCGATACTCCTAATGCTTTAATTTCATGTTTTGTACTCAAGCGATCACCAAGAGTCAAAAGGAGCAAAAAACGAGCCAAAAGGGACAAAATAGACCAAATCGAGAAGATGACAACGCCTAAGCCTTGCCTCACGGGCAGCTCACACGCCCGTGTCTTTCGAGATTGTCAACCAAGGCTTTCACGATTCACATGGCCTGGCCATTAATCCACACGGCCATGTGCAATTTAACAGATCGAACACAGCCTGGCAATCACGTCACACGGTCGTGTCACACGGGCGTGTCCCTGCCGAGCCCAAGTTAAGTCCAATTCAGAAAAGGCCACTTTTGAGGGTTTCTAGGCATTCCAAAGCCTATAAATACACACTAGAGGAGGAGGAAAATGGAGATGGAGAAGGAGGGTATGGAATTACCCAAAGGAAGCCAATTGATCCATCTCAGAAGCCAGATTCATCATCAAGACTGAAGATCTCTTTTCAATTTCCCTTCAGGAGTTTTGGGTTTTCTTTATGTTTTGTATTCTTTATTCTTCTGAGATGTTTTCTTATTTAGTTATGAACTAAATCCCCTAAATACCCAAGGGGAGTGAAACCTAAGACGAATCTTGTTATTATTTTCTGAATCTTATGATAAATATTTAACTTGTTCTTAATTATGTGTACTTAATTCTTGTTTTGATATCCCAGGATACTGATTCAAGTTATGCCCTTATTCAGAGGAGGAATAGACCCTGTCTAAGAGTGCTTTTGTCATAATTAAGCGGAGTTGATTGCGCGCCTAGAAATAGGGTGACAAGATTTTGGCAGATTAGGGTGAAACCTAATAAGGGGATCTATAAAGCGAGTTAATGCAACCATAGAGTGTTAATTAGAGAAAAGTCTCGATTATTCAATTTAGGGATTAGACGTTATAAGTCCTGAATAGGGATAATAACATAACTTAGGGATCTCTACGGAACAAGTTGAATGAATACATCGTCCGGTTCAGAGCCAGAATAACAAGTAAACTCTAGGTGGATTTTTCCTTAGGTATTGTCTCGAGTCAATCGATTTTCCCAAAAGCAATTCCCCAATTCTTTTCTCTGTGTGTTCCTAGTTTAGATAATTAGTTTAATAAACAAACCCTTTTATTCTTAGGCTAGATAAAAAAAGATAGTTATTACTAGTACTTTTGGGTCCCTTGGGTACGATATCTCGGTCTTGCCATTACTATACTATTGTTCGATAGGTGCGCTTGCCTTTTCATCGTGATAATAGTTAGTCTAGGTTTGATCTTCATTATAAATATTTATTACTTGTTACGAATCAAGTGATCATGTTTTTTGTGCCGTTGCCGGGGATTCAAAATATTAGGAGCATTAAATTTTTATTACTTTAGCCATTTATTTTTCTTGCAATTTAATTTTAGTTTATTATTATTATTTATTAATTTACTTTTTTTTCTCTTGGCGGGTTTTTATAGTTTATGACTAGAAGAAACCCGTCAGAACCATTACTTTTTGACGAAGAAATTGATCGCACAGTTTGTAGAAATCAAAGAGAAATAAGGCGTAGCTTACGATACACGTAAAACGAGTGAGAAGACGATACTCAACTCCTAACCGACGAGATGGCTGAAAACCAAGGCAATCAACTACCTCCTGCAATTGCGGCTAATCAAAATCCTGCTCCATGTGCTATGTATGATTATGCTAAACCTTCTTTAACAGGAACTGAATCTAGCATAGTTAGACCTGCTGTAGCTGCAAATACTTTTGAATTAAAACCTAACACTATTCAGATGATACAGTACTTTGTTTAGTTTGATGGTTTACAGGATGAAGATCCCAATGCTCACTTAGAGAACTTTCTGGAATTTTGTGATACATTTAAAGTCAATAGCGTTTCTGATGATATCATACATCTCCGGTTGTTTCCCTTTTCACTGAGAAACAAAGCTAAACAGTGGTTGAACTCGTTACCATGAGGGTCTATCACTACTTGGGAATAAATGACCAAGAAATTTTCACTAAAATATTTTCCCCTGGCTAAAACGGTTAAACTGCATAATGATATCTCTTCTTTTGTGCAGATGGATTTAGAAACACTTTACGATGCATGGGAAAGATACAAGGACTTACTGAGAAGGTGCCCTCACCATGGGTTACCGTTTTGGCTTCATTTACAAACATTCCACAATGGCCTAAATCCCTCGACTCGACAAATGGTTGACGCAGCTGTTGGCGGAACCATCAACAATAAAACACTGGAAGATACCTATGAATTTATTGAGGAGATGTCACTGAATAACTATCAGTGGCAAGTTATGAGGACAAAGCCAATGAAAATAGCCGGCATTTATAACATCGACTCAGTAACCATGCTCTCTAATCAGGTAGAACTTCTCAATAAAAAGATTGATGGTTTACTTGGTTCTACGCAAGTACATCCAGTAATGAGGTGTGACTCAAGTGGCGGAGGTGTGCATACAGAATACCAATCCTTCAATCTTACAACTGAAGAAGAACAAGTCAACTATATGGGTAACAATAACTTCCGATCTCAAAATAACCCATACAGTAATACTTATAATGCAGGTTGGAGGAACCACCCAAATTTCTCCTGGGGTGGTCAAGGGAATCAAAAGCCACAAAATCCTCAGGGTTTTCAACAGCCACCTTATCAACAAGAGAAGAAACCAAACCTTGAAGAAATGCTTTCTAAATTCATCTCGGTGTCAGAAACCCATTTCCAAAATACCGAGACAGCACTTAAGAGTCAACAAGCATCAATCCAAGGACTCGAAACTCAGATAGGCCAGCTATCCAAACTAATCTCCGAATGACCACAAGGTAGCTTACCATGTAATACTGAACCTAATCTGAGGGAACACCTCAATGCAATTAGTACTCAAAATAAGGAAGGATTCATTATTCTGGAGCCAGAATTACAGTAAGACGATGTGATGAACAAAGGTCGAGAAGAGGTAAACAATAATGATCCTAAACAGGTAAGTACGAATCATGAACCTCGTGTGCCATATCCTAATGCGATGACGAAAGACAGAACAGAAGAAAAATTCAGTAAGTTTGTCAAACTCTTAAAGAAATTACATATTAACTTACCCTTTTATTGAAGTTCTTTCGCAGATGCCCAACTTAGTAAAATTCTTAAAGGAACTTCTGAGCAATGAAAGAAAATTAGACGCTACATCGCATGTGGAACTCAATGCAGTCTGCTCAGCTATTCTAAAGAATAAGCTACCTAAAAAATTGAAAGATCCAAGGAGTTTTACAATTCCTTGCTTAATTGGTAGTTTATCTGTGAATAATGCTTTAGCTGATCTAGGGGCAAGTATAAATGTTATGTCGTATAAAATGTTTAAACGACTAGGTCTCGGTAAACCCAAATAGACTAGGATGAGCATACAGTTGGCTGACAAAACAGTTAGATTTCCTAAAGGTATTATTGAAGATGTTCTCATTAAAATTGATAAATTTATTTACCGAGTAGACTTTGTCGTCTTATATATGGATGAGGATAATGAGGTACCTTTAATTTTAGGACAACCCTTTTTAGCAACTTCCAGAACCATTATTAATGTAGGAACAGGAGAGCTAACACTTCGTGCAGGAGACGACGCAGTAACACTCCAAGCACGCGATTCAGTCAAAACTTCTAAGACTCAAGATAACACTATGAAACTTGTCGATGATAAAACTAATATGCAATCGTCCTTGCAGGAACCTCCTCGAACCAAGACAACGGAGACAGCGCACTATTATCAAGTAGCGAACAAAGACACCCATGAGGAACAAAGGCTTCAAATAGAGAAGTTAGATGAATGGCGAGCACACAAATCGAGAACACATGATAAACTGAAACTATGCCAAAAAAAGCCCGATACCTCTCCTAATCAACTTAAGGTTGGTGATACAGTCTTACTAGATGCCGCAGATCCCCACATTGTCACTACCACACCAAATGAGGAAATCCCTCTTACGGTACTCAGTATTTTTCCATTCGGTACGGTGGAGGTGAGTCATCCCAAGTTTGTCACTTTTAAGGTAAATAACACCCGATCAAAACCTTATTTTAAAATTGACAGCAGAAATGTGGAGTATGAACTCCTCAAACCACCATGATCATTCAACAGAGAGGTAAGTCGAGCTTAGACTATAAATAAGCGCTTCTCGGGAGGCAACTCGAGCATTAACATATTTTAATTTCTTTATTTTTAATTTCTAACACTTTGAATCATTAACTTAATCTTTGAATTTTAAAGCTTTTCAGCACACACGGTTAGGCACACGAGCGTGCCTAAAGCCGAGGCCAAATAGGGGAAGAGACACGACCGTACGATATGGCCGTGCCCTAAAGCACGAGGTGCGATAAATCCCCACGGCCGTGCGACATGGCTGTGGGTGAACATGATAGGAGACCACGGGCGTGGGAATAGAAAACCACGGGCGTGTCAGGACAAGGATCGATTCTATTTCTTCGACACGAGCGTGAGACACGCCCGTGCCGTTCAGCCATGTACAACAATACACGGGCATGCTACCATAACACACGAGCATGGGAGAAGCGAACAAAGATAGGCACAGTCGTAAGACATGGCCGTGTTCGACACACGCCCAAGATACACAGGCGTGGGATAGTAGCCAGGCACGACCTATATTGCAAAAATTTGAAAAACACGGGCTCACCTTCGGAGTACACGGGTGTGGCCCTAGGCCGTGTGCACCTCCCCTATATAAGCAAATCACTGTTCATTTTTTTTCCTTTCAAAACCCTATCCGAAATCTACCCTTCTCCACTCCCTAATCCCTATCCCGGCCACCACTTCCCAGCTTCTCATTTCCCCAACCCCCAAACCATCCTAAAATCTATTTCCCCTGCATTATTCCTCATTTCCCCATCTCTTTTCCCTCTCCTACAGTTTCCACGAGGGCTCCAAGAAGAGGTCTTCTAGATACTTCAGGCCCGACCTTTAGCAGCAAGCCGCTGCATCAACTGGATAGATGTCTAGCATGAGGATAATCGAAAGGCACCGAGGAACCTCTCCACAGCATAAGGACCCACCGACTTAGCCATCACCACCCTCTTGTCCAGTTCATGCGGTAGCTTCATATGCTGACATCTTTGAGCGCCTCACCCGATTCGAGCAGCAGTGCTTTCAATGATTTGATAGCATTGATGTACTCTACAACAGATTTGCCAGCACATCCACATCTTATCGCCAGTCCCACCTCACGAACCATCCAGCGATGAAGATGTTTAGAAATATTTATTTATTATTTTATGTTTTTAATTTTTATCAAAACTAATTTTTATTTTTGTTAGATTTTAGAATTTTATTTTATTTTTTATTATTAATTTTAGTTATTTCATTTCGAGTCCTTATTCTTCCTAATATCTCCTAAAAAGTTCATGATTTTATCACAGTTATATAGAGCTCTTAAGCTCATCATCACATAGGAACTACAACTCCACCGGGAAGGTTCTCCACGACTGCCATGTCTTGCTCGACCATGACCATAGCTACCACTAGATATAATATTCTTTTGACGCAGGACTTATGGCCTAATGAACCTCTACGACCGCTGGAGTATCCTCTTCCACTCTCAAACCGATCACTCTCCAAAACTCTAGTTCGAGGAATTCATCATACAGGAAGTTTCACTTCTCTCCCTATCTTATTTTTGTTCTCTAACATCTATCTTTGTACATTGAGGGCAATGTACATCTTAAGTGTGGGGGGTATTTATTTCACTATCAGAAAAATCCCTGAATAATCACCTTGTTCTCATAAAAAACTCTCATATCATATTTAGGATAAATTTTAATTGATTTATGATTTTGATTGATATATCCTGAATTAAAACATAGGGAATTATGCATTGATTATTTAAACTTTAAGACATTAGAGAATCAAGCATGATAAGTTGATTTTTTTAAGAAATTAAAATTATAGATTGTTTCCCCAAGTCTAGGTATTTCTTTGAATTAGAATTCACGAGTCTAAACATCAAAAAGCCATAATTTTTTGTGAGATTTTTGGGCCTTTTGAGCATCTATTCATCCTTTCATGCTTACTTTTATTATTGCTTTGAGTGCGTCAGTATTGAACTGTTATTCTAGAACTTGCTTGATTATGCATGTCGAGACCACACCATATTTGATATATCAAAATGATTAAGGCACTTAGGATTAACCTACTCATGCCATGAAAAGCCTACCTCCATGATTAACCCCTAGTAAACCCCATTGAGCCCAACAAACCAATTCTTGTATTACCCTTAATATTAACCTTTAACCCATTATTGTTGAAATCCCCTAAATTAATCCCTATTTTTGTCAAGATTTGAGTTGAATGGATTGCCTAGCTATGTTTTGTCTTAATATTTAGTCCATATTATTTAACTTGTTCTTAAAAAAAAAACTATGTATACATATCTGTAATTTCATATTCTGAGAAAAGCTCTATTGTACGCAAGTGAAGATTAACTCTTTTGTTCTAGTTAAGGCAACTTTTCAAGTCAATCTCGATTCTAACCCTTTCTTTCAGCCTGTGACCACACCCCCTAACCAAGCCTCATTACAACCTTCTAAAGACCTTTTGATTGATGTATCATCTTAAATTATAGTGGTGGAGATTTGATTTTCATGCAAGCCTATGGTAATGACTTTTCATTATTGACTATTGAGTGCTTCATTTATTGTCCTTAAACACCTCGAGTGATTTGAGTGAATCTTTAGTGAGGATGTGAAACTCTGTGATATTCTGAATCAAAGGTAATTACTTATATGTGGAGACACCTATGTTTGCATAATTAAATACCCAACTTGGAATGTTTGAAACTTTTATGTTATTTTAGTTTGATTCTCAATGTATGATTACCTATAGATTATTTTGAGATATTATCGATAAGAATTATAAGTTGAGGAGAATTTATTTTGATTATGAGTTGAGGATTTTGCTTGAGGACAAGCAAATGCTTAAGTGTGGGGGTATTTGATAAATCGTAAATTATACATATTTTTACCCCATGTTTAATGCATTTTATAAATGATTTCTCATTAGAATTGGTGAATTCGATACTCCTAATACTTTAATTTCATGTTTTGTACTTAGGAGAGCACCAAGAGTCAAAAGGAGCCAAAAATGAGCCAAAAAGGGACAAAACAGACCAAATCGAGAAGATGACACAACCTAAGCCTTGCCACACTGGCAACTCACACACCTGTGTCTTTCAAGGTTTTCAAACAAGGCTTTCATGATTCACACGGCCCAGCCATTGACCCACACGGCTGTGTGCAATTTAACGGATCGAACATGTCCTGGCAATCACGTCATACGACCGTGTCACATGGGCGTGTCCCTGCCGAGCCCACGTTAAGTCCAATTCAGAAAAGGCCACTTTTAAGGGTTTCTAGGCATTTTGAAGCCTATAAATACACACTAGAGGGGGAGGAAAAGGGAGACGGAGAAGGAGGGTAAGGAATTACCCCAAGAAAGTCGATTGATCCATCTCAAAAGCCGGATTCATCATCAAGATTAAAGATGTCTCCTCAATTTCCCTTCAGGAGTTTTGGGTTTTCTTTATGTTTTGTATTCTTTATTCTTCTGAGATTTTTTCTTATTTAGTTATGAACTAAACTCCCTAAATACCTAAGGGGAATGAAACCGAAGACGAATCTTGTTATTATTTTCTGAATCGTATGATAAATATTTAACTTGTTCTTAATTATGTGTACTTAATTCTTGTTTTGATATCCCAGGATACTGATTCAAGATATGCTTTTATTCAGAGGAAGAATAGACCCTGTCTAAGAGTACTTTTTTCATAATTAAGTGGAGTTGATTGCACGTCTAGAAATAGGGTGACAAGATTTTATCGGATTAGGGTGAAACCTAATAAGGTGATCTATAGAGCGAGTTAATGCAACCCTAAAGTGTTAATTAGAGAAAAGTCTTAGTTATTTAATTTAGGGATTAGAAGTTATTCGTCTTGAATAGGGATAATAACATAAGTTATGAATCTCTACGGAACAAGTTGAATGAATACATCGTTCGGTTTCGAGCTAGAATAACAAGTAAAGTCTAGGTGGATTTTTCCGTAGGTATTGTCTCAAGTCAATCGATTTTCCCAAAAGCAATTCCCCAATTCTTTTATCTGTGCGTTCCTAGGTTAGATAATTAGTTTAATAAACAAACCATTTTATTCTTAGGCTAGATAATAAAAAAGATAGTTATTACTAGTACTTTTGGGTCCCTTGGGTACGATATCCCAGTCTTGCCATTACTATACTATTGTTCAATAGGTGCGCTTGCCTTTTTGTCGTCATAATAGTTAGTCTATGTTTGATCTTCATTATAAATATTTATTACTTGTTACGAATCACGCGATAAAGCACACTCAGATGCATCCACAACAAGGCCAGACACACCAAAATCTGATGCAGTCACAACACTCTTTAATACTGAATTAGCATGTTCAAGGACATTGACAACAACCGTTCACTCAAGCTTCTACTTCTGACCTGTTAGCAAAGCTTGAGGCATTAATACGAGAGCATATTACTCATACGGAAGCTATCATACAAAGGAATTCATCTTCCATTAGAGCTTTAGAAGTATAATTAAGACAACTTACTTCCAATTCAAATACTCAACCACCAGGCTCATTACTTAGTGACATGGAGAATCCTAGTCCGAGGGGGAAAGAACATTATAAGGCTATCACTTTTAGAAGTGGTAAACAAATTGGTGAACTGTTTATAGACTTTACTATAGCACCTCAAGATACGGATAGAGTGATCATTGATGAGAAGGTTGGATTTGAACAATTTGTTGACAAATTAGACAAAGAAATTCCACGAATTGTCACTCATATGCCTAATGTCCGACCTTTGAAACTGTCAATGCAATCAAAGGTGTCGGCGAAAGAAGATATATCTCTACCTTTACCTTTCCCATAAAGATTCAGGAAGAATGAGCATGACAAGTAGTATCAGTAGTTTTTAGACACACTGAAGCAACTGTAGATCAACATTCCTTTTGTAGACAATCTGGTACAAATTCTGAGTTACGGGAAATTTATGAAAGACCTCTTGTCCAGAAGAAGCTCACTAATATTGAAACTATTGCACTCACAGAAGGCTGTAGTGTTATTTTGACAAACAAGTTGTCTCTAAATTGAAAGATCCTAGTAGCTTTACCGTCCCATGTTCAATTGGAAATCATTATTTAGGCAAGGCTTTATGTGACTTTGGAGCTAGCATTAACCTAATGCCACTATCTACGTTTAGAAAGTTAGGAATTGGTCACATGAAATCTACAGCAGTGACATTACAAATAGCCGATCGATCCTTGGCTCAACCTGAAGGGCAAATAAAAGATGTATTAGTTTGTGTGGGTAAATTCATTTCACAGCTGATTTTATCATACTTGACTACTAGACAGACAAGGAGGTTCCCATAATCTTGGGATGACCATCTTTAGCCACCGACAAAACTCTTATTAATGTTTATAAAGGTGAACTAACCATGCGACTTAATGATGAGCAAGTCACCTTCAGTGTTTTTTAATTTATTCAATGCAAGGACAAAGAAGAATGCCATACCGTTGATTGCTAGATGATCTAATTGAGGAAGAATTCAATGACCAAAGCACAGTACTTTCTGAATAGTTTGCAGTGACATCTAATGGCGAATCCTTAAACGATTGTGACAGTATGGCTGAAGTTAATAATATTGAAATCAAGCATGGATGGCAGATTGAATCCTTAGACCTAGCCAATAGAGCAACCCCAATTTTCAAGTCATCTATTGAAGAAGCTCCTACTCTAAAATTGAAACCACTACCTCCTCATCTTAAATATGTCTTTCTAGGTGATCACAATACTCTTCCAATTATTGTCTCCGCAACACTAGATGTAACTGAAGAAGAGAAATTGGTCCATATTCTCAAGAAACATAAACAAGGTATCGCTTGGAGTAAATGAGAAGATGAAGGAAGGTGTCAAGAAGGAAATCATAAAATGGCTTTATGCTGGAATTATTTACCTAATTTTTTATAGCAATTGGGTAAGTCCAGTGCAATGTGTACCTAAAAAGAGTGGCGTCATTGTGGTTCATAATGATAAGGATGAATTAATTCCTACACACATTCCCATAGGATGGCGAGTTTGTATGGATTATCATAAACTGAATGCGGCCACAAAGAAGGATCATTTCCCACTTCCTTTCATTGACCAAATGTTAGATCGGCTTCTTGGAAAGGCCTATAATTGCTTTTTAGACAACTACTCTGGATACAATCAAATTGATATTGCACCAAATGATCAGAAGAAAACAGCCTTCACCTACCCCTTTGATACTTTTGTTTTTTGCCGTATGCCTTTTGGTCTTTGCAATGCACCAGCCACATTTCAAAGGTTCATGATGACAATATTTTCAGATATGATTGAGGACTCTTTAAAGATGTCTATAGATGATTTCTCAGTCTATGGGAATGATTTTGATCATTGCGCTGACAATTTGAATAAAGTACTGAAGCAATGTGAGGACACACATCTTGTCCTGAATTGGGAAAAATGTCACTTCATGGCAACTAAAGGCATTGTGTTAGGACATGTAGGGTTCTACCGAAGGTTTATTTGTAACATCTCGATTTACACCCTATTCAGAATGGTGATTTTGGGACCACAAATCTGAGTCAATAATATTTAAAAATTATTTTCTGTGTTTATTATGTGTGAATTAATATCTGTGAAATTTTCGTGTTTTAATTTCGTCATTTGAATGCCCAATTTAATAAAATGACTTAATCGAGAAAAATGAAAATTTGATGGTTTAATGTGTAAGGACCAAATTGAATTTGTCTTTATAATTTGAAGTATTTATGTTGCAATTATGCCATTGAATAAATGAATGGATGGTAATGGCACGCATTATTAAGTTGTTATATTAAATCATTAAGGTTATTATGGTAAATGAATAATAAAATGTTATTATAATAAAACATATAATAAAATAACATTCATTTGTCTTTCATTATTCATGACCGGATGTTAAAATAGAAGAGAAAGAAAAACGTTTTTAAAGTTTCGACCATTGTTGAGCTTGATTAAGGTATGTAACTAGCTCGATTTTTGATAATTTTTACGTTTTTGAGATCGTTGCAATGTCATGTACAAACCCAATGCTTGAATTTCTAATTTTGATAAATATTTTGAGTTATTCCATTGATGAATAATTGAGCTTTGTGAAGTTAGATGATGAATTATGAAAGATATGTTTTGGATTAACACGTTTTGTATTGGAATTTTTGTTGATTTTGAGTAATTAGGGATAAATTTCAAAAATAATAAAATGAGGGACTAAAACGTTAAATAAATAAAATGTATGGACTTGTATGAACATGGGTAGCATTCGGCCTAAGCATGGCATGCGCAAATTTTGCATGTTTTGTGTTTTGTGCAATTTGGACTAAATTGTAAAAAGTGTAAAATGTCAAGGGTAAAATGATAATTTTCCCATTTATCTGTTTTTGGACTAAATTGAATAGACTTATGTTTGAATGAGTTTAATTTGAATATGTTTAGATCAAGAACTAAAGAAAATAGATTTGGATAGGGGAAAATCCAAAGTTGTTGAATAGTCGTTCCATTCTGATTACTGTTGTCCGAGGTAAGTTTATAGGCAAATAGATGTTGTAAATTTCAATATATGTATATTATAAATGCTTAATTGAATTATTATAATTGTTTGAGAATGTTCCGAAATGATATATGTTTGAGAGCAATGGTTATGAGTTCGATTCAATCAAGTTACGACATCCGAAAGCCCCGTATGAGCCTTAGGAATAGATAGGATATATAAGTCATGATATAGGATTTCGATATATGATGTGCGAGTAAGACCATGGCATCAATATATGTGTGCAAGTAAGACCATGTTTAATACGTTGGCATCGATATGTGATTCCGATATATGTGTGCGAGTAAGACCACGTTTCATATGTTGGCATCGATATGTGATTCTGATATATGTGATTACATGTAAGACCACGTCAGGGAGGTTGGCATTGTATAATATGTGTGATTATCCGATTATCGTATTCAATTCCGAATGGTTCAATGGGCAATGATAAGTTGTGATCAAATGTGTAATCGAGTTAAAGTGATCAGGTATGTGTTAGTTAATTTCCTATTTGAAGTTAAGGTATGTTGGTTGTTTGGTATGTGATACAAATTGTATATGATACAAATGAATATATGTGATCTTAGAAGTGAAAAATTAATTATGTTATAATCTATATGTGCATTTGGCCAATTTGAATTTGTGGCATAATTATATGTTTGATAAATGTAATTGCAAGTTTGAAATTGTATATGAACATAATAGCATAATTCGATTTTGTTGTATTGATTTATAATGTCATTGATTTGTTATTTGCTTATAACTTACTAAGCTGTGATAGCTTATTATGTGTATATGTTTGCTTCTGTTCTACAGATTTTGGAGTCAAGTCACAAGCTCGGGGATTGTCAGCGAAGTTTATCACACTATCAACTATTTTCGGTACTTTATAAGCTAAAATTTGAATTTATGGCATGTATAGGCTAGATTATATTTGGATATGTCGATTTTATTATGTCAATATATATAAGCCATGCGAAAATGGCTTGTTTATTTTGTTAAGTTCGATTTCAAGGTATGATCAAATTATGGTTATGTTTGGTTGTAGTTTTGGTGATTCGGCTATGGTTTATACATAGATAAATATATATGTGAACTTTGTTGTTATGTTTTGTTAAGATGTTATTATATGATTTGGTATTAAAGCATATTCGATTATGGTATATAGAAGAAGTGAGGTAAATATGGTTGATGGATATGTTTCGGTTGTAGTTTATTATTGACCTATTTTGGATGTACAATTTGTGTTGGGTAAAGGTTTGGAAATGGTAAATGATGTGTTTTTGATATAATACATATACTCATATAAGCTAGGTTATGTATATGTGATAGCTTGCATATTGTTTGTTAAGGTACGGTTTGAAATGTTAAAGTATGAATACGTTTTGTAAATTATTTGATGGTCATTTAGGTACGGTTATAAATGGTGCAATTAGTTTGATTTAAATTGTGAAATTGGTTGAATTATTGAAGAATAAATTTTATGACCGAATATATGGTTAAAAGCTTGGCTATGCATATGTATTTTGGAAATGGTAAAGGGACGTGTATATTTGGTTAACAATAGGTAAAATATACTTTTTCATGCCTATGATATGTTTTGTTCATGATTTGGATATTAAAGGTTAAGTTGTTAAGTTAAATGCTTGTGTTTAAAATGTGCCTTACATATGTGGTTTATGAATTTTGGTAAATAATAGATAGGTGTTTTGGATATTTTATTAGTCAAGTGATATTGTAATTATGGTACCATTTGATTCGGCATTTATATGTAAATTAATAGTTAATATTTTGGTAAAATGTGAACAATTTGGTAAAACCAAATTTTATACTTCATCTTATGTGAAGTTGTTAATGCTGTATATATATATACATATATATTTATGATTAATAAATCATGTGGTTTGGCTTGACTTAGTAAAATCAGTATATGAAATGAACTATACTTAGTTATAAGTTAAGTATTCGATTGCCATGATTCATTGGTTATAATGTTTGAATATTAATTTGGGAAGTGTATGAATTATAGAATTTAACCATGTTAGATTTATTTAAAAATTTTTTACTAGATGATTAGTATTGAAATGATTATATTATTTGAAGTATGAATTGAAATGAATGTTTGTTCTGAGTTGTATTTTGATCGGTAATGCCTCGTAAACCCATTCCGGTGACAGATATGGGTTAGGGGTGTTACGTTATTAGAAATTTTTCAAAATTGCAAAGCCCTTCTTGTAACAACCCATTTTTCAGTGAAATCGGAACAAGGGTTTCGGGGCCACAAGTCCGACCCAAAAATAAGGTTTATTTTTATTTCATTATATGGTCCATATTATAATAGGCATGTCGTGTAAAAATGTTAATACTAAAATTTTATCGATTAAGTGTCTAATTACGAGAAGGACTAAATTGCATAAAATGCGAAAGTTGAATTCAAAACTAGAGGTCCTTATATGGTAATTAGACCATTAAGAAATGTATGTAGATTTTTCTTGGTGACTCACCATGGAAATATAGAAAAAGGGTAAGGACTAAATTGGAAATAGCAAAATACTTACTTAATTAAAAGATTAAAAGAAAATATATCATCTTATTTTCATCATCTTCAACCTAAAGACGCATGGAAACCGTAGGTGAGAGAAAAGAAACTGTTAAGGCCTAATTGAGTAAGTTTCCTTGTCCCGTTTTTAGTAATTTTGATATTTTTGAAATCGGAATAGCTTAATCTATCTAATTGAGGGATTAATTTGAAAAGTTATCAGGGTCTAAAAAATGGGTCATGGATGTATATGCTAGAAATTAAAAATTTATGGTAGAAAATGAAAGATTATTGATAAATAAATAACTTTTACAAAGTGATTTTTGATGAAAACATGATTTAGGGACTAAAATGTAAAGTTGTAACATTTGATAAATAATTCTGAAATTTTATGAATACACGTGCTGTAAAATTTGTAATGGGGCTTTGGTTAGGCTTGGAATAGGGAGTAATTTGCACAAGTTTCATTTTTCGAGCCTAGGGACAAAATCAAAATTTATGGAAAAATTAGGGAAAAATGGTAATTTTGCCTAGGACGTAAATTGAGTCCATTTAAATATGAAATGTGTGAAATTGATGGTTAAATTCATTTATATATATCCGAAAAACACTAATTCGAGGTTAGATCGAGAGAAAGAAGAGGTTTCGGGTTAGTAAATTTTATACCTGAGCAAGTGTCGAGGTAAGTTTGTGTAACTTGATTCGGCATGTAAATATGTTTGATTGAATGTTGTGTTTTATGGAATGTGATTGTAACACCCCAAACCCGACCCAAATGTTATGGCCGGATCCGACATGCCATATCGAAGCGTTCAAAACATTTCATATTGTTGATCGAGAAAAACTTACTTAGTGTTTTAAAAGCTAATTTCATTGTAGGTTAAAGTGAATGAAAGATTTGCACCAGGTAGGAAACCGGGAAAGAGGAGGTGAGTCCATCGGACTGCTTAAGTACCAAGCTCCCTTCGGATCCAATCCTAGACATGCACACCGCCATTGACACACCTTAACGTCATGTATATTTCCAGGAAGCCAATTTGATTAAGTCATTTTTAGGAAAAGTGATTGATCTTGGAAAATATTTTCATCGCGAAAGCTTTGCTTGTTGTCGTGTTATTTTGAAATCAATTACTGTTTTTGAAAACGCGCCCTAAAGCTATCCAATTTCAACAGTTAAATATAAGTAATACCTACCTTAATAAAACATATTAAAACCATCAAAAAATAATTAAGCGACCTTATTACATTTTAAAAACCCAAAAACTTAAACGTAAATGAAAGGATGTCCAGTTCACCAGAAGAAAATCAACTTGCAGAACGTGTGGCCACTCCGAATCCCTCACAGCTCCAAGCCCACTATGGTTGGGGATTACCTACGTGGATGAAAATAAAAGGGTGAGTTTGGGGAAACTCAGTGTGTAAGTTAACCCAACCATAGCCTATATCAGTTCAAACCACAGTAAACAGAATAAGTTGGCCTTAGCCCAGAACAGAATTCAGAATAAAGCCCATAGGCCCATAACAGAACAGAACAGATATTACATGTTTATGCAAAACCCAACCCATATCCAACCATATGCACCCCCATACCAACCTTTCACCATGTAGGGAGACTACTCGACCCACCCAACTGCTACACGCCACAGAAATATGCAGCATGGCTACTAGAACAGATAATGTGACAGAGTCGCCAGATATAGATAATCGTGGCAGAGCCACCAGAACAGATATATGTGGCAGAGCCACCAGATCAGATAATTATGGCATAGCCACCAGGACGCTTCCACCATAATATAACCCATGTCCCCAGGCAACAGATATACAATCATGGCATACATCACACAGAATCAGATTGTCACGCTTTTCAGTCAAAAGTAACCCTAGGGGTATAATGGTAATTTTGCACCTAGGGGTACATCAGTAATTTCCATACATAGGGGTATTCAACTGATTTCACTATTCTTAAGGTTTTCATGCATAGCATAACAATTTACGTACGACCAGAAACACTTACCGCGTTTTCTTACCGAATTGGGCCCGTTGGCCCACTATCCTGATTTTGGCCCATTAAGCCCAAAAACATCGAAATGCACGGAATCGTGCACTCTGCAATCTTATCACTTTAATTTACCACATACATCAACTATTAACCTCACGAGCATTCGCACACTCGCAAATTCTCAAAATACCGGCTTTTCGGCATTTCAAATTTTCGGCTTTTGCCGATCTAGTCTATAAGAGGGTGTCAGTTACACACCTGTTTGCGATGATATGATGACGAGATCCACACACGAACTGCCTACAATTGGATTACTAACACGTTAATCTAACTATCGAAAACGAACTACGTATTAACCCGTTACCATATTCGGCCGAAAGCACCTTAGGCACTAGCGATCCTACCTTTGCCGAAGTTAGCGATTATGTCTAGATCCAGTAGTTCCACTTGTCCAAGCCTTCGATCAACAGTCTCTAGATCCCACTATTATCAAAATAAAATAGTTATAACAACCCTTAGAGCTACAAGCCCAAATTGACAGCCTCCCTAACCTTTAGGGGTTTCGGCTTTTCTAAAACCCGAAATAAATATTAAGTTCAAAACAACTTACCACCGGTTCCTTCAGTCAATGATTCCAATTAACTCCTACTCGTTTTTGATGCAAATCTAACCCCTCAAATGATAACAAAAGTCGAGCCTTTAGTGATCTTAAAATTCGGCTATGTTCCTATGGCTATGCATTTTCGGCTTTTTGTAACAGTGAAGAAAAGATGAGGGTTTTGTAGTGGCTTTGTCGACAAAGGTTTAGGGTTCATAAAAATAAAGAATTGATCAAAAATGATGAATAAGATCAGTAGGTTTTTGCTAGGAGAATTCGGCACAAACAATATGAACTTTCAGGATTTCGGCTTTTGTGATATTCGGCTGTAAGGCTTAAAAATAATAGTGAGAAAGTGGTGTAGAGTAGAGTGGTAGAAGAATTCGGCTATGGAGAAAAGAAGAGGAGAGGGTAGAAGGAGAGAAAAAGAAAAGAAATGAGGAGGAGGAAGGATGGTCAGAAAAACGTCACAACTTACCCCAAATGCCGAATTTATACTTGGCATTTAACCTAGCCGAAATTTTCCCTCTAAAGAGAACCCTTGGCTGGCCAACTCTTGCTCTCCAAGAGTCTATCATTCGGCCAACACTGCTCTCCCTAATCATCTCCTAAATCCTCTCCCTTATCCCCTTCTTAATCAATCACCTGAGCAACTTAAACTCCTCCTGACAGTGTTTTACTTGAGTTCCATTACTTACCCTTTCTAAACATAAAAATAATTCCCTTAATATGCTCCCATTGTGAGTTGAACCTTTGTTCTCCCTAGCATCCTCACGCCACTTTTATAGCCTTCCCAGTGGCATCACATGCCACTTTGCCACCTACTTCTTTGTGTTTTATTTTGCGTAATTAATACTTAAAAGCCCAGTTAACCAGAATCCTTTTTTCTTATGGAACTAAAATTAACTAAAATTACTGAGTTTTAACCTAAGCTTGGGCCTTCTAGAGGCCCACTAACATAATTAAACCTACACCAAACAGACAGAACGTAAAAATTTTAAAATTTGCCAACATACACAGAATTCCCGAAAATTGGGGCATTACAACTCTACCCTCCTGAAAGAAATTTCGTCCTCGAAATTTACCTGATCCAAACAGATGAGGGTATTACTGTTGCATCGCCTCTTCTGGCTCCCAATTAGCTTCCTCTCTGCCATGATTACGCCAAAGCACTTTCGCTAACGGGACAGATTTCCTTTTGAGAACCTTAACATCTCAAGCCAATATCTGCACAGGCTCCTCCTTAAAGGTTAAATCAGTCTGAACTTCAATTTCTGCAACTAGCACCACATGAGCAGGGTCAGAATGATATCGCCTTAACATGGAGACGTGAAAAACATCGTGAATCCTGTCTAACTCTGGAGGCAATTCCAATTGATAAGCTACTGGGCCTACTCGCTTCAAAACCCGATAAGGCGCAATGAACCGCGGACTCAACTTGCCCTTCTTACCAAACCT
Source organism: Gossypium hirsutum (assembly GCF_007990345.1). Lineage (NCBI taxonomy): Eukaryota > Viridiplantae > Streptophyta > Magnoliopsida > Malvales > Malvaceae > Gossypium > Gossypium hirsutum. Next base: position 49,340,582 of record NC_053430.1, on the reverse strand, counting down.
TAATATCTTCTTCCATGGAGAAACCTTTAAGAAAACCATATCACCTACTGAGTACTCAATCTCCTTACGCTTCAAATCTGCATACAACTTTTGCCTATCAGATGCTTCTTTTAATTGATCCTTAATTATTCTGACCTTATCCTCAGTATCAGTTATCAACTCTGGTCCAAGAACTTGTCGCTCTCCTAGTTCAGTCCAACAACTAGGTGTACAACACCTTCGTCCATACAGTGCTTCATACGGTGCCATTCAAATACTCGCCTGGTAACTGTTATTGTACGCAAATTCTACCAATAGCAAGTACTCCTCCCAACTACCTCGAAAGTCCATTACGCATCCCCTCACCATGTCCTCCAAAATCTGAATAACCCTTTCCGACTGACCATCAGTTTGGGGATGAAAAGCCGTACTAAAGTTCAATCGCGTCCCCAACACCTCATGCAACTTTTTCCAAAATCGAGATGTGAATATAGGATCCCAGTCAAAGATAATTGAAACTGCGACTCCATGAAGTCGCACAATCTCTGCCACATACAACTTCGCTAACTTTTGGAGTGAAAAGTCAGTACGTACAGGTATGAAATGGGCTGATTTGGTCAACCTATCCACAATTACCCACACCGAGTCTTTCTTCGATGGTGTCAAAGGCAGCCCACTCACAAAGTCCATGGTTACCCTCTCCCACTTCCAAAGTGGTATCTTCACTGGCTGCAACAGTTCAGAAGGTAACTGATGCTCAGCTTTCACTTGCTAGCATGTCAGACATTTCCCTACAAACTCTGTTACTTCTCGTTTAAGTCCAGGTCACCAGTACAATTCTCACAAGTCGTGATAACACTTATTCCCTCCAGGATGCATGGCACAAAGTTCCCCATGAGCTTCCTTCAATATTGTCTACCTTAAATCAGAGTCCTTCGAAACACAAATTCTTCCTCGGAAACACAGAACTCCATCGCCATTTAACCCAAACTCAGAAGTTTCCCCTTCTTTAACTTGTTGAAAACGAGCGACCAAAGACTCATCGTTCAACTGCTTTTCCTTAATCTGATCCACCTAGGTTGGCCTCACTTGCAACTCAGCCAACAGACTTCCATCATCATACAGACTCAGACGAGCAAACATTGCTCTCAGATCAGATACAGTTTTACGACTCAGAGCATCGGCTACCACATTAGCCTTGCCTGGGTGATACTCAATCGAACAATCATAATCCTTAAGCAACTCAATCCATCTTCTTTTCCTAAGGTTCAGCTCCTTCTAAGTCAACAAATACTTAAGACTCTTATGGTCTATGTATATAATACACCTTTCTCCGTACAAGTAATGTCTCCAAATCTTAAGTGCAAATATCACTGCTGCCAACTCCAAATCATGCGTAGGATAGTTCCCCTCGTGAGGCTTAAGCTATCGTGATGCATATGCAACCACTTTACCCTATTTCATTAACACGCAGCCCAAACCTACATGTGATGCGTCACTGTACACAGTAAAATCCTTCCCAGACTCCGGCTGAATTAACACAGGTGCTTCCATCAGAACTTTCTTCAACTTCTCAAAAGCTTCCTGGTGCTTCTCAGCCCATACAAATGATACTCCTTTCCTTATGAGTTTTGTCAGAGGTGCTGCCATCATAGAAAAACCTTCCACAAACCTTCTGTAGTATCTTGCCAATCCTAGGAAACTCCGTATTTCCGACACTGACCTAGGCGGCTTCCACTCCAAAATTGCTTCAATTTTTTGAGGGTCCACCCTAATCCCCTCTGCAGAGACCACATGACCTAAGAAGGTTACCTCTCTCAACCAAAATTCACACTTGCTGAACTTCGCATAAAGTTCCTTCTCCCTTAACACTTGCAGTACTATACGGAGATGTTCATCATGCTTCACTTCCGTTTCAGAATATACCAGGATATCATCAATAAAGACTACTACGAAATGATCCAAAAATGGTTGGAACACACAATTCATTAGATCCATAAACGCTGCAGGAGTGTTCGTCAATCTAAATGGCATAACCAGAAACTCGTAATGACCATACCAAGTCCTGAATACCATATTATGGATATCTGCCTCTTTGACCCTTAACTGATAATATCCAGATCGAAGGTCGATCTTGGAAAATACAGAAGCTCCTCTAAGCTGGTCGAAAAGATCGTCAGTCCTTGGGAGTGGATACTTAATCTTAATCGTCAGTTTGTTCAACTGGCGATAATCAATGCACATCCGCATCGTACCATCCTTCTTTTTCACGAATAGCACCAGTGCTCCCCATGGAGACACGCTTGGCCTAATGAAGCCCCTATCCAACAACTCTTGAATTTGTGCCTTTAACTCCACTAACTTCTTCGGTGCCATCCTATACGGTGCGATGAACACGGGCACCGTTCCAGGCAACAAGTCAATTCCAAACTCAACTTCTCGGTTCGGAGGCAATACCGAAAGCTCCTCTGGAAAAACATCTTGGAACTCCTTTACGGTCTTAACCTTATCCACTGTCAGACCCTCATCTTTCGACTGACTTACAAATGCCAAATAGGCCTCACAACCTTTCCGAATCCACTTTTTGACTCTTAATGCCGACACCACATTGGACAAATAATCCCTTCGCTCACCTATCACCGTAACCTCCTCATCCTCTGTGGTCCTTAACACCATTAGTTTAGCAGTACAATCCAAAGTCGCCTTATGCTTAACAAGCCAGTCCATTCCCAGAATGAGATCAAACTCTCCGAACGGTAACTCCATCAGATCTCCAGGGAAAATCCTACCTTGAGTTTCTAAGGGTACATCCCTATACAGTTTGTCTACCCTAACCGAGTGACCCAAAGGAGTTAGCACAGCTACCCCACTCACAATCTTCTCAGAATGCACACACAACAACCCAGATATGGCACATGCAATATAGGAATGAGTAGATCCAATATCCACCAAAATAGTATACGGCATGCTAGAAACCAAAAACGTACCAGTTATAACGTCAGGTGCGTCACCCTCCTCTCGACGACGAGCTGTATACACCAACGCTGGCTGTCGAGCTTCAGCATTTTCGGCACCCCTGCCAGGTGCCCTTCGACCTCGACCACTTCCATTTCCTCCCCTACCTTGTCCAAGTCCCCTCTGTGGTTGTGGTCCACCTCCCATGGGTTGAGCAACAATCTGCACAGCAACTTGAGCCTGATCAGCTCTCTGAGGACAGTCCTTAACTCTATGCTCCATAGATCTGCATCGGAAACAAGCACCGGAACGTTTCCTACACTCGCCCAAATGTACCTTACCACAGTCTCCACAGCTTGGTGGTCTAACAACATTCATCGGCACTGCTCGAACTAGTTCCTCCACTCTTGCTCTCTTAACATTTCTATTAGCACCACCCGAGGGTCCTGGATCCCTCCGAAAATGGTTCTCATCTTTCTCCCAATTCTGCTTTTCAGCATGCTTAACCTCCTCAGCTATCTTCGCCTTCTCCACCAAGACCGCAAAGTCCCACTCCCTCTGCGAAGCAATCAACACCCTAAGGTCATCTCTAAGACCATCCTCGAAGCGCACACTTCGCTCATATTCCGTATGCCCACGGCATACCGGCTCAGCCTCAGAAACTCGGCCTCGTACTCAGCAACTGTTTTACCTCCTTGCACCAGATTCAAGAATTCCTTTCTGCGAGCGTCCACAAAACTCGCCCCAACATACTTCCCTTTAAAGGCCGTCTTAAACAGTTCCCAAGTTACCCTATCAGCCGGGGTCCATTCTCTCACTGTGAGCCACCACTGCTAAGCCTCGTCCCATAGCAATGATACGGCTCCCTTCAACTTCTGCTCCACAGGGCAGTCTAAGTCGTCCATAATCCGTTCTGTGGCCTCCAACCAATATTCCGCTACATTTGGGGCTACACCAGACACACCTTTAAAGATCTCCGCTCCGTTAGCCTAAAGTCGTCCAGAAATAGATCCCCGAATTTCGTTGCCCGTACTTGCCCCGGCAACCCTTTCCAGAACACGAAGCATTGCCTGCGACAGGGCATCATCCCCGGTACCAAGGTCATGAGACTCTACCTCTGTTTTCGGTGGTATCGGTGCTTTCACCGCCGGTATATGTCCTAAAGATGAAGATCTCGCTCGAGCACTTCCTCGGCCCCGTCTACGGCCTCTTCCATGAGCGGCTCTAGTACTCATATCGTATTATCTGATTACGAATTTTTATGCATTAATTCAATTTTCCAGTGTTTATTACAGATGTTTTATAAATCAGACAGTAATTCAAAGTTTATTTTCGCAGAATCGAAGTCTAGCTACAGTTTCAGTCTCTTATCAATTTTCCGTATGGTTTCAGTATCATCCTATCTAGAGTATCCTAGTAGAGTTTTAGTGTAGATAGATAATTCAGGAAAATATTCAGAAAAGTTTAGAGTAATACTTACAGGCTTGGGCCGGAGATTCAGAATGCCACATTCTAAATATCTAAACTTTGAAAACTCAGTTTGTTTTTTTTATAATAATTTTTTTTTGTTTTCGAAAATCTTTGTTTTTGTAAACCCATTCCACAGCTAAGTTGTTGCAACTTGGCTCTGATACCACTAAATGTAACACCCCAAACCTGGCCCAGACGTTATGGTTGAATCCGACATGCCACATCGAAGCGTTAAAAAAATTCATATTCTTGATCGAGAAAGACTTACTTAGTGTTTTAAAAGATAATTTCATTGTAGGTTAAAGTGAATGAAATCTGTGCACCAGGTAGGAAACCGGGAAAGAGGAGGTGAGTCCATCGGACTGCTTAAGTACCAAGCTCCATTCGGATCCAATCCTAGACATGCACACCGCAATTGCCACACCTTAACGTCATGTATATTTTCAGGAAGCCAATTTGATTAAGTCCTTTTTAGGAAAAATGATTAATTTTGGAAAATATTTTCATCGCGGAAGCTTTGCTTGTTGTCGTGTTATTTTGAAATCAATTACTGTTTTTGAAAACGCGCCCTAAAGCTATCCAATATCAACAGTTAAATATAAGTAATACCTACCTTAATAAAACATATTAAAACCATCAAAAAATAATTTAGCGGCCTTATTACATTTTAAAAAACCAAAACCTTAAACGTAAATGAAAGGATGTCCAATTCACCAGAAGAAAATCAACTTGCAGAACGTGTGGCCACTCCGAATCCCTAACAGCTCCAAGCCCACTATGGTTGGGGATTACCTGCATGGATGAAAATAAAAAGGGTGAGTTTGGGGAAACTCAGTGTGTAAATTAACCCAACCATAGCCTATATCGGTTCAAACCACAGTAAACAGAATAAGTTGGCCTTAGCCCAGAACAGAATTCAGAATAAAGCCCATAGGCCCATAACAGAACAGAACAGATATTACATGTTTATGCAAAACCCAACCCATATCCAACCGTATGCACCCCCATACAAACCTTTCACCATGTGGGGAGACTACTCGACCCACCCAACCGCTACACGCCACAGAAATATGCAACATGGCTGCCAGAACAGATAATGTGACAGAGTCACCAGATATAGATAATCGTGGCAAAGCCACCAGATCAGATAATTGTGGCGTAGCCACCAGGACGCTTCCTCCATAATATAACCCATGTCCCCATGCAACAGATATACAATCATGGCATACATCATACAGAATCAGATCATCATGCTTTTCAGTCAAAAGTAACCCTAGGGGTATAATGGTAATTTTGCACCTAGGGGTACATTAGTAATTTCCATACATAGGGGTATTCAAGTAATTTCACTATTCTTAAGGTTTTGATGCATAGCATAGCCATTTACATACGACCAGAAACACTTACTGCGTTTTCTTACCGAATTAGGCCGTTGGCCCACTATCTCGATTTTGGCCCATCAAGCCCAAAAACATCGAAATGCATAGAATCGTGCACTCTGCAATCTTATCACATTAATTTACCACATACATCAACTATTAACCTCACGAGCATTCGCACACTTGCAAATTCTTAAAATACTGGCTTTTCGGCATTTCGGCTTATCGACTTTTGCCGATCTAGTCTATAAGAGGGTGTCAGTTACACACTTGTTTGTGACGATATACTGAAGAGATCCATGCACGAACTGCCTACAATTGGATTACTAACACGTTAATCTAACTATCAAAAATGAACTACGTATTAACCCTTTACCATATTCGGCCGAAAGCACCTTAGGCACTAGCGATCCTACCTTTGTCGATGTTAGCGATTATGTCTAGTCCAGTCGTTCCACTTGTCCAAGCCTTCAATCAGTAGCCTCTATATCCCACTATTATCAAAATAAAATAGTTATAACAACCCTTAGAGCTACAAGCCCAAATCGACAACCTCCCTAACCTTTAGGGGATTCGGCTTTTCTAAAACCCGAAATAAATATTAAGTTCAAAAAAACTTACCACTGGTTCCTTCAGTCAATGATTCCAATTAACTCTTACTCGATTTTGATGCAGATCTAACCCCTCAAATGATAACAAAAGTTGAGCCTTTAGTGATCTTAAAATTCGACTATGTTCCTATGGTTATGCGTTTTTGCCTTTTTGTAACAGTGAAGAAAAGATGAGGGTTTTGTAATGGCTTTGTCGATAGAGGTTTAGGGTTCCTAAAAAGAAAGAATTGATCAAAAAGGATAAAGAAGATCAGTAGGTTTTTGCTAGGAGAATTCGGCACAAACAATATGAACTTTCGGGATTTCGACTTTTGTGATATTCGGCTGTAAGGCTTAAAAGTAATAGTGAGAAAGTGGTGTAAAGTAGAGTGGTAGAAGAATTTGGCTATGGAGAAAAGAAGAGGAGAACGTAGATGGAGAGAAAAATAAAAGAAAGGAGGAGGAGGAAGGATGGTCAGAAAAACAGCACAACTTACCCCAAATGCCGAATTTATACTTGGCATTTAACCTAGCTGAAATTTTCCCTCTAAAGAGAACCCTTGGCCGGCCAACTCTTGCTCCCTAAGAGTCCATCATTCGGCCAACACTGCTCTCCTAATCATCTCCTAAATCCTCTCTCTAATCCCCTCCTTACTCAATCACCTGAGCAACTCAAACTCCTCCTAACAGTCTTTTACTTGAGTTCCATTACTTACCTTTTCTAAACATAAAAATAATTCTCTTAATATGCTCCCATTGTGAGTTGAACCTTGGTTCTCCCTAGCATCCTCACGCCACTTTTATAGCCTTCCTAGTGGCGTCACATGCCACTTTCCCACCTACTTCTTTGTGTTTTATTTTGCCCAATTAATACTTAAAAGCCCAGTTAACCAGAACCCCTTTTTTTTATGGAACTAAAATTATCTAAAATTACTGAGTTTTAACCTAAACTTGGGCCTTCTAGAGACCCACTAACATAATTAAACCTACACCAAATAGACAAAACACAAAAATTTTAAATTTTTGCCAACATACACAGTATTCCCAAAAATTGGGGCGTTACAGTAATTTATATTGATGTACATTACTTGAATGCTATCATGAGAAATTTAATACATTCTTGAAATGATATGTGGTAAACGACATCTCAGAGAATGTTGGGGAAAGATTCGAGCTTGTTTCAGATGTGGCTCCAAAGAATATTTTATCAAAGATTGTCCCGAGAAAATAGAAGAGGAGAAAGTTTAGAGTGTCAGGCAGAGTAATGTTGCTAGCAGAAGTAGATCCTCACAGAATGTTGGAGGTGGGACTAGTAGCAAAGACATGATAAAAGACCTAGCTGCAAGGTCAGAAACAAGAACACCTGCCAGAACGTATGCTATACAAGCTCTGAGGAGGCATCATTCCCTAATGTGATCACTGGTACTTTCTTACTTTATGATACTGATGTTATTGTATTAATTGACCCCGGGTCCACTCATTCTTATATTTGTGAAAATTTAGTACATAGTAAGAAATTGCCTGTGAAATTAACTAAATTTATAGTTAAAGTATCAAATCCTCTAGGCAGACATGTACTCATAGATAAGGTTTGCAGGAATTGTCCTTTGACGATTCAAGGATACTTTTCCGGCTAACCTGATATTGTTTCCATTTGATGAGTTTGATATTATTTTGGGTATGGATACTCAGCATGATGCAGTAATAAACTATAAACGAAAATATATTTTGTTAAAATGTTAGAACAGCGAGTTGCTCCAGGTTAAATCTGATCAGACAGAAGGGTTATCTGATGTGATCTTAGTGATGGCAGCACAAAGATATGTTAAAAAGGGGTATGATGCTTACTTGGCTTATATACTCGACACTAAAGTATCAGAGTCAAAGATTCATGCCGTGCCAATAGCATGTGAATTTTCTGATGTGTTTTCGGAGGAATTACCAAGGCTACCACCAGAAAGGGAAGTGGAATTTTCTATAGATTTAATTCCAGGAACTACTTTAATTTCCATAGATCTGTACCGAATGGCTCCTACAGAATTAAAGGATTTAAAGACACAATTACAGGAACTTGTAGATAGAGGTTTTGTTCGACCAAGTCATTCACCTTAGGGCGCTCCGGTTCTATTCATGAAAAAGAAAGATAGGTCCTTGAGATTGTGTATCGACTATCGGCAGCTCAATAAGGTGACTATTAAAAACAAGTACCCGTTGCCCCGAATTGGTGATTTATTTGATTAACTAAAAGGTGCCACAGTATTCTTGAAGATTGATCTCCGATCAGGTTACTATCAGTTACGGGTAAAGGAATTAGATGTGCCAAAGATAGCCTTCAGAACCAGGTACGGACATTATGAGTTTCTGGTTATGCCGTTTGGGCTAACTAATGCATCTGCAGTATTTATGGATTTGATGCACCAGATATTTAAACCATACTTAGACAGATTTGTGGTGGTATTCATTGACGATATTTTGCTTTATTCTCGGGATGAAAAGGAGCATGTAGAACATTTGAGAATAGTGTTACAAATTCTACGTGAAAAGTAACTTTACGCTAAATTCAGTAAATGTGAATTCTGGCTCCAAGAAGTGGGTTTTCTTGGACATATTGTATCCGCCGAAGGCATCAGGGTAGATCCAAGTAAAATCTCAGCTATTACAAATTGGAGTCCATCGAAGAATGTATCTAAAGTTAGAAGTTTCTTGGGTTTAGCTAGTTATTATCAAATATTTGTTCAGGGGTTCTCTATCATAGCTTTTTCGATGGCCCGTTTACTACAGAAAGATGTTAAGTTCGAGTGGACGGAAGAATGCCAACGGAGTTTTGACCGATTAAAAGAATTGTTGAGAAAAGCACCTGTATTGGTATAGCCTGAACCGGGTAAAGAATTTATTATTTATAGCAATCGATCATTAAATGTTTAGGTTGTGTCTTGATGCAAGAAGGTAAAGTAATAGCCTATGCTTCAAGACAACTTAAGCATCATGAAAGAAATTACCCAGTACATGATCTCGAATTAGATGCTATTGTATTTGAATTGAAGATATGGCATCATTACTTATATGGTGAAAAATGTCATATTTATACTGATCATAAGAGCCTGAAATATTTGATGACACAGAAAAATTTGAATTTAAGATAGCTCAAGTGGCTTAAACTGATAAAGGATTATGATTTGATTATTGGTTACCATCTGGGAAAGGCTAATGTTGTAACTGATGCTTTGAGCCGAAAATCTTTATTTACTTTGTGAGCTATGAATACCCGATTATCCTTGTCTGATGATGGTTCAGTTATAGCTAAAATGAGAGCTAGACCAATGTTTATACAACAGATTTGTGAGGCTTAGAAAAATGATGAAAAGTTACAAATTAAATGGGCACAATGTAAGTCGGGTATTGATTCTGAATTTTAAGTAGGGACCGATGGTTGTTTGTTATTCAGGAGCAGGATATGTGTACCTCAGAATTCAGAGCTTAAACAAAAGATTCTACAATGGGCCCACAGCAGTAATATGTCTGTACATCCGGGAAGTAATAAAATGTATAATGATCTGAAAAAGATGTACTGTTGGCTAGGTATGAAACATGATATTTCTGAATTTGTATCAAAGTGTTTGATATGTCAGCAGGTTAAAGCTGAACATCAAGTACTTTCGGGGTTACTTCAGCCAATCACTATACTGGAATGGAAATGGGAAAGAATTACTATGGATTTTGTATCTAGGTTACTGTTGTCTCCAAGGAAGAAAGATGTCATTTGGGTGATTGTTGACCGATTAACAAAGTCAGCGCACTTTATTCCAGTACGTACAGATTATTTTTTAGATAAACTGGTTGAGTTGTATATATCTGAGATTGTCAGGCTACATAGAGTAACTGTTTCCATTATATCAGATAGAGATCCCCGATTTACGTCTCATTTTTAGGACAAATTACAAGAAGCTCTGGGTACCCAGTTGTATTTTAGCACCGTATTTCATCCTCAGACTGATGGCCAATCTGAGCGTGTAATTTAGGTATTGGAAGATATGCTTCGATGTTGTATACTAGATTTTGAAAGTAATTGGAAGAGGTATCTACCTTTGATTGAATTTGCTTACAATAACAGTTATCAATCCAGTATTAAAATGGCTCCGTATGAAGCTCTGTATGGTAGAAAATGTGGAACCCCGTTATATTGGACAGAGCTTAGTGAAAAAAAGATATATGGGGTTGATTTGATCTGGGAAACAGAAGAAAAAGTGAAGCTGATTTGAGAAAGTTTGAAAGCAGCTTTTGACCGTCAAAAATCATATGCCAATCTTAAACGAAAAGAGATTGAATTTTAGGTTGGTGACAAGGTATTCCTAAAAGTATCTCCTTGGAAGAAAGTTCTCCGGTTCGGTTGAAAGGGTAAATTGAGTCCAAGATTCATCGGACCATATGAAATCATAGAAAGAATTGGACCGGTTGCTTATCGATTGTCATTACCCCCAAAACTCGACAGAATTCATAATGTTCTTCATGTATCTATACTATGACGATATTGATCAGATCCTTCACATGTTTTTCCTCCTACAGAAGTAGAAATTCAGCCAAATATGAGTTACAGTGAAGAACCAGTTAAGATTTTGGCACAGGAGATCAAAGAACTCAGAAATAAAAATATAAAGTTAGTAAAAGTATTGTGGCAAAAACATGGAGTAGAAGACGCAACATGGGAACCAGAAGAAGCTATGAGAAAACAGTACCCAAACCTTTTCAATGGTTAGATTTTCGGGGACGAAAATCTCTAAAGGGGGGAGAGTTGTGACAGCCCGAATTATGGCCTAAACGGAATAGTGGTTTCGAAACCACTATTCTGAAGTAGAAAAATTTATTCCGATTAATTTTTATAATATATCGAGTGATTAGAATGCATGTGTTAGAATATTGATAGAAAATTTCATGAATTGCATGTCTAATTTGCCTATTAGGACTTAATTGAAAAAGTTGATAAATATGAGTTCTAGATGTTAAAGGACTTAATTGAAGAGCATAATGGTAACTATACCATTAGGTTTTCATGGACAAAAATGGACATACATAGGTAGAAATAACCAAAGTTTTTAATGAAGGGTATTTTAGCAATTTGGTAATTAAAAGATTAAAAAAAAGGAAAAAGATGGAAAAATATGTCCATCTTCTTCATTAGGATGAAATTTCAAGGGTTCCCCATAGCTAGGGTTTGTTTCAAGCTTCCAAGCTCCATAATCAAGAAAGACGTGGAATCGACCTTGATTGGGGAAAGGAAAAGATTGTGGACTAAATTGCAAAATTTCTTTATTTTCCACCGAGGTAAGTTTATATGTAAATAGTTTATTGTTTTATTATGTTATAATATTTTATTTTTTGACATGTGAAATAAGTTTTAGTATTTCAATTAATGGACACAAACGGTGATTTGTGATTGATGAATTGAGATTAAATGAGGAAATCTCGGTTGAACCTTCAGAATGAAAAAAATGTGGTGCTAAGAGGATATACCATGATTACACATATTGATACATGTAACGTGGTGCTAAGTGGATATGCCACGGTTACATATATTGATTTATTAACATGGTGCTAAGTGGATATACCACGTTTAAACATGTAACGTGGTGCTAAGTGGATATGCCACAATTATACATATTAATTTGAAAAGTGGCACTAAGTGCGTATGCCACAATTACATGTTAGCCCAATAGTGTGGTGCTATGTGCATATACCACTAAGTTGGGCATTAATTACAGAATGTGGAGCTATGTGCTAAAACCACCAGATATTGTTACTTTTCAAAGTGTTCACCGGGAGAATTTATATGAGATAATACCGAAATATGAATATATGAGTTAGATATGTGAATGAATTTTTGATAAGATGAATATGGATAAGTATTTTCTTGAAAGTTGATAATAAGAAATTTTAGTGAAGGAATGAAATCTGGGATAAATAGTCTAAAACAACAGCAGGGGAGTGACTTTGAAAAATCACCAAAACTGGTAGAATTTTAACTAGAAGTGGAATGAGATATGTAATTAAAGCTTATTGAATCTATTTTCATATAAAAGAAACAGAGAAAACAAAAGAATTCTGTATTTTGAGATATTTGTATTTTTGTAAGACTGGTTTAGACTGATTTCGTGATCCCCTGTTCTGAATTGTAAAAATCGTTAAAAATTGTGAAAACATAGTCAAGAAACATAATTTATATGGTTGGATTCCTTATTGAATTTATTTTCATAATAAAGAAACGAGAACCTCATTTGAATTTTGTAGCAAAAGATAATTAAATTTTAGTGAAGAGTGGTTAGAGCTACTGAACCGCGAAATAGGGGAGAATTCAATGAATAAACTGTATTAATTGGCCTAACCAAAAATTCTGAATTTTTAATAGTAAGAAGACATATGAGTATAGATTCTGGGAAAAGTTATGGATGTTAATTTGGAGTTCTGTAGCTCCAAATAAAAATAATTTAGTGACTAGGACTCAAATGAACAGCTTGTACTAAACTGAAATAAATGATAAATGCATGTGAGAAAAAGGTTGTGTAATTATGGATACATATTTTGGGATCTATAAATGCCATTATTGGATTGTTATCTTTTATTTACATATTACTTACTAAGCTTTTAGCTTACTTTGCTTCCTCTTCCTTTCTTATTTTATTTTATAGTGAAATCAAGTTTGCTCGTGATTCGGGGAAAAGTTGTCGGAAGCTCACCAACGCTATCTATCCTTCCTTTTGGTATTTTGTAAATACATTTTGGACATATGGCATGTATAGAAGGCTTGAGTATTTTGTTATAAGTTTTAGTAATATTATTTTAAAAGTTGAATTCTAATGTTAGATATTTCATTCGTATTTTGTTATCGGTATGATCTAATGTTAGTTACATTATAAGTTTATGATATATGTGAATTTATTTTTTTAAAAGATGAGTGATCAATCGACGGATTTAAATTTAGATAATCATTTTATGTCATGATTTGCTATAATTATACGTACGTTGTTCTAGTAATACTCATATTTTGTTCTAGTATTGAACACGGGTATGGGGTGTTATAGGAATGGCTATATCTATTATAATTATAATTTCTATTCTGAAATTTGGGAGTACTACAGTACCGGTATCAGAGTTATAAAAGTTGTGCTTCTGTATTGGTTGTTGTTCAAATCATATTTGATTTTCTTTTAGATTCAAATGCTTATTAATAACTGAGATATTATCTATTATTACAGGTGAGACGTTAGTCTTATTATGACATTATGATTTCTATTTGATGATTGTGACATCTATATAATGATATGTCTGGGTTATCCTTTTTAAAGAGAGGAAAAGATTTATTTGAAAAGACCGATTCAGTAGTTTAATCTTATCGAAAATTATTTGATTGAAAAGTTAATTGGGTTATATGTGTTTGAATCTATCCACCGGATTGGAAATAAACTTTGAACGCACATCTGTAAATTAAAGGATAGTGTGGAGGAAGAATTTGTATTCTTGAAGACTTGATACAAAATTATATCTCTTAAAACAATTCTATCTAGGTAACGTGATAGTAAATTAAAGTTAGCTCGATTGTTGAAGCTTTCCTTTTTACACGAAGATATTGTCAACCAAAACATCAGTTCTAGTTCAGTCTAATTTGAAGAAAAAGTTTATGATCTTCAGTCATGTGTGAATGAATGGTTTGAAGTGTGTTTTAATAATAGAGTGTACAGAGATATCATGTGATTCCATACGCTTAAAGCTGCATGAAAAGAGTTATGTGACATATTTGATGATTACAAGAGTTTAAAATGTTTGATGTTGTAGAGCGAGATCCGAACTTGGCACAGCAAAGCTAACTCGAATTGTCGAACAACTTTTGATTCTGTAAGTAAATATTATTATGTAAGGGAAATGATTATAGTTTCAAAAGATCTGAATAAGAAACTTTTGTGTGCTTCAGGAGCGATGAATACGTTATTAATCTTATCAGATGATAATTATATGTTAGTTGGATTAGAAGTTAAATTGATGCTTACTAGGTGAATTCGTGAAACTTAGAAATGTGTTATCAAATTATAAGTTAAAAAGGGGTTCAACATAAATTGATTTCTGATTCAGAATTTCAGATGTGAAATTGATGATTGCTTGTTGCTTTGAAATGGAGTGTGTAAACTAAGAAGCTCTGAGATTGTATAACAATTGTTACAAGAGGCTCACAGTGTCAGTTAGACTGTTCATACAGGAGTAACAAGGTGCTTGATAATATGAGAAAGTGGTATTGATAAATGGGTATAAAACATAATACTTCTAACCTTGCGTTAAATGTCTGAGCTATCAACAAGTTAAAGTTAATTATTAAGCGTTTTCAGGACTATTTCAGCATGTTTTGATATATAAGTATTGGTGAAATAGAATTTTGATAAATTTTGTATTGGGATTATCTTTTATCACTGGAAAAGATATATGTTAACTAAATTATTGTTAATTGTCTGAAAAAGTCTTTCTGTATGCATAGATATCTCATTTGATAAATCATTTGAGTTATTTGTTTCAGAGACTTTCAGTTTGCACATAGTGCCAGTCATCATTATTTCAAATTAAAATCTAAAATTCATATGGTAATTCTGGGAGAAATTACAGTAAGTTGTGAGTACGAGGTTGTTTTAAAAATTATTGAAATATTTATTCGTCATTGTGTTTTAGAGTTGCAAAGCAACTAAGAAATGTTGTTGTTGTTTCATAAACTATCAGGTGAGTATAAAAGTGACATTGTATGAGGTATCGTATGTGGCTGTTACCGAACTCCGTTGTTTAGGATCGAACTTTATGAGTAAATGATTCATGAGATTAATATCAGTAGCGAAATAAAGCAGAAAATGAAGGTAACTCAATACAGTTAGAAGCAGATTTAGTTTAATATGATGTATAGCGAAAAACAGATCAGAATCTTAATTGTCAGATTTAAGAGATATGAAATCCGAAGCTATATGTGAATTTGCAATGTACTATGTGAAAGCAAATCCTTAATTTACTTTCTGTTAAGATTTTCGAGGATGAAAATCCCTAAGGGGGGAGAGTTGTAACAGCCTGGTTTAGACCATAGTCGAAACAGTGGTTTCGGGACCACGAATTCGAGTCAAAAAATATTTTAATATTATATTCCATGCTTAAAGTATGTTCATTGATATGTGTGAAAATTTCGTATGAAAATTTTATCGTTTGTGTGCTCGATTTTATAAAAAGGACTTAATTTATTAAGTTTTTATATTATTTCATTAAGGATCACTACAAGAAAATAGACTTTTAGTGGCACTTTTCTTAGCCTTTAGCGGCGCTTTTTAAAACGCCGCAACAAACGCCGCTAAAGGCAACGCTGAAAAAAATTGGTGGGGTTTATTTAAAAAAGCGCCGCTAAAAGTCATGGCTTTTAGCGGCGTTTGTAAAAAAAGCGCCGCTAAAAGTCATGGCTTTTAGCGGTGTTTGTAAAAAAAACGCCGCTAAAAGTCATGGCTTTTAGCGGCTTTTGTGGGAAAAGCGCCGCTAAAAGCCATAGCAGATTTGCAATATATTTTTTCCACCAATATTCAGCCCTTCCTGCATTAAAATCCAACCAAATACAACAAATATAGTATAGAATGCAGCCAAAAATAGCAAATTTAGCATAAAAACACAACCAAAAACATTAATTCTAAATAATACTTCAAATTTAACAAAAGATATATGATATAATTAATAAATAAAGTATAATTTAAAATATTCTTACAATAATGTTAAACGTAACAAAGTTAAAAACATTCTTACAATGAGAAAACTAATGTCTAAGATGATGGCTTTTGCGATTTCTGAAACATCTGCATCATATACTGAAGCTGCAACTGGAGGTCATCGTACTTTTTGCTCTACTCTGCTGCCATCACTGCTGCCTCTGCCTCCCTCGCTGCTGTCGCTGCCTCCGCTCTAAGTTGTTGCTGGAGTTCTTCTTATTTTCGTTGAACCTCGGCAATTTGCTCAACCGTGTTCACTTGCATCTGAGCTATCTGGTCTCTTAACCTCTGAACTTTAGCTTCAGCTTGACTTCCGGAAGGCATGTATTGCTGGGAGCCGGATCCAAAATATTGAGTCGGGGTAACACCAGATCCTTGAAATCGAACCCGACCGTACTTTTCAGGACCCAAAACTTCAGTGATAATTCTGTTATCAATGTTCTCAAGATTAACAGAACTATCAGTCGAAGCAATCGCTTCATATTCCTCCTTCTTCTCCTTTAGTTTCTCCTAAAAAATCAATTAAACAGTTAAAAACGAAATATATAATAAAAAGGAATGCAACATAACTTAACATTATTTAAAGCTAGTAATGATGAATTGAATTAAACAATTATAATTAAACATTATAAATATTTAGAATCAATCAAATATTATTAAGTAAATATACCATAATTTCTCCAGCTTCAGATGTAATAGGAGATCCATCTTTCTTCCTATGCGTAATCTCAAAAAGTTGAAGGCGTCCAACTTTTTGTCCAGATTTGACTTCCTACAATATAATAGTAAAAATATTATTTAATAGTAGAAAGTAATTAATATTTGAAAGAATTAATAAATTCATAGTACCTCGGCCTCAGCTACAAAAGCAAAACTTCTCGACCCTGCTGTGTGCGTGAATTTTTGTTTTTGCCTGTTGCTTGTTCCAACTCGCTCACGGTCCTACATAATGAAATTATTATTACGTATATAGTAAACACTATATATAAGAGTTTGGAAATACACAATACCTCTCCTTTCTTTGAATTCCAGAATCTAACCGCATCTTCCCATTGGTACCTCAGCATTCCTGGCGGGACATTTCTCAATTTTTCCTCGAGGCTTATGTCTTTCTTAAAATAATGTTTTTTTAAAGTGCTTTTATTGTCTCTCCATTTTTTACCCAATGCCTTCTTGATATAATCATCAGAGACCTCTAAAGCAAATCTCTCCTAAAAAAACACAAGTTTAGAATATAAATATAAATGAAACTTAAACCAAAGTATTATAAATTACATTTACAGTTTGTTACCTTAATATTAGCGAGAGCCTGATTTTTGTTGCTATCAGGCATGTGATGCCATGATTCGTAGTTGATGGGCAACATATTGGCATTTCGTGCTAAAATGCCCAAACATCCTGCTAAAAGTCGAGCTTCAGATCCAACAGGCTGACCATGAGTATTTCTACTTACTTTGACACGCTCGACAGGATCTAAGTCGTATAAATCTCTAAGTAGCGTACATCCTCGAACTCTGCGCGTCTCACCACTTTCAGCTGAAAAATGATATACTATTATTATATTAAAATTGACAAAAATTTAATAATAAAAGTCAACACATGGAAAATTAACTTAACATTACTTTGAAATTCTTCAGGCTCGTCAAGTGTCTCCGGCACATTCGAAGATCCAACAACTGTCTGCTGTTCACTATTTCTTTCTTCTGAATTTGGAGTATTCTGGACAATACTTAAATCTCGTATTCTTCTTCTATGCAGTTTTCCTACAATACTCATAAAATAGTTAAAGTTTTAGTAAAAAATTACAACAATAATAGTACATATAAAATAGTTAAATTATATAACATGATCAAGATTAAAATTATAATAGTACATATAATTAAAAAATCGTAAAATCTTACTACATCATTATTCGTAAATATCTTCATCCACATCATGTCGAACCCATTGATGTTGTGTACTAGTACTAGGGATATTTTCATCTAAGTTTTGTTCTGGAAAAGGTAATGTTTCTGATCCTTCGACGATGTCATCTCTACTTCCATTACCTATGTCAAACAAGTCTCTAGGGGTGTTCCGGAGTACAACATACCAACCCTCATCAATTGGATCTTTTGAATAAAAAACTTGTTTCACTTGAGAGGAAAATACATATGGCTTGTCCATCAATTGTTGTCCAGTGTGAATCAAGTGAGAGAAATTCACCATTATAAAACCAAATTGATCTTTTTTAATTCCTCGAGCAGTATTAACATCAGCCCAATCACACCGAAATAAGACAACTTTCCATCTGCCATAGTAATCCAACTCAATAATATCGGTAAGAAGTCCGTAATACTCCATGTTACCCTCAACCGGATTACTGTCCCTAGCACTAGCATAACTTGTAATTGAAGAATTAACAACAACTCCACAATTTTGAGTTCTCCTTATTCTCTCGTGATACTTTGTATGAAATCTATATCCATTGATGAGGAAGGCATTATATCTTTTTATTACTCTGTTCGGACCTTAGGAAAGCCATTTAACTTCGTCATTGACGTTCTTCCCACTCCAAACCTATTGAATCGAAAGTAAGTTGAAGAATTAGAAATGTATTATGTGTAACTAAATTTCACGATTATATATAACTTATTAACTTTAGTTACATACCGTTTGACTTAACCATTCATGAAAAGATTCTGTGAATAACTTATTAATCTCTCGATGTTGCAATCTTCGAGAGCGTGCACGAGATCTCAAAATTTGTTTGTACTCACTATGTTAAAAACAAGTGTAATTGGTTAGAAGATAAACAAATCAAAACGACGAATATGTGAGGAAATTTTAGAACTTACTTGCGTAACGGTTCAACTAAATCGTGGTGAAAAAGTACATATCGATGTGCTTGTATCCACGAGATATCATCTAATTCTGCAATTTCAACTTTGCCGATTGGTTCTCCATAACTTTGGAATAAATAAGTTTCGGCCAAGTTATGATCATTGAGCCCAACATTTCTATTTGGTCTATTCAATTGTGTTTCAACATCTTCTAAATATCTAGAACAGAATGTCATGCACTCCTCTGCCAAGTAGCCTTCAGCAATTGATCCTTCTGGATAACGCTTATTGCGACAATAAGATTTCAATTTACTTAGGAACCTAAACACGATATACAATATTTATCAAAAGTTGCAACTAAATGTATAGACGCAAATAAATAAATACTTGACAAATAAATTAGCACCTTTCTATTGGATACATCCATCGATAAAAAACTGGTCCACGAAGTATTGCTTCGTGAGGGAGATGGATTACCAAGTGCACCATAATAGTGAAGAAGGAAGGTGGAAAGATCTTCTCCAAATTGCATAAAGTCAAAGCAGCTCGATCCTGCACTTTCTTAAGTTCTTCAACATCCAAAACTTTGCCACAAATAGCTTTCATTATATTGGATAGTTCAATTATACAGGACGTCACATTGTTTGACATGCAGCACTGTAAAGCAACTGGGAGTAAATCTTGCATCAAGATGTGGTAATCATGTGATTTTAATGAATATAATCTTCGATTTTTAAGACTCACACATCGAGATATATTTGATGCATATGCATCTGGGACCTTTATATCCTTCAACACCATGCAAAACACCTCTTTTTCTTTCTTTGACATTGAAAAAATAGAAGGCGACAACCGATTTTTCCCATTCGAAAGTACTTGAGGATGAAGATCACGTCGAATTCTCATGTCAACTAAATCAAGTCGACTCTGAAGATTGTCTTTTGATTTTCCATCGACATTTAAAATTGTCCCAGTTATGTTCTCACAGACATTCTTTTCAATATGCATGACATCAAGATTGTGGCGTAAAATGTTGTGCTCCCAATAAGGCAACTCAAAAAAAATACTTCTTTTTTTCCACAAGTCCGCCTCATTAGGATCATCCTCTTCGTCAGATTCATCATCAGATTCATCCCTCGATCTTCTCCTTGTTTGCGTGATAGGTGGTTGATTCATCTTCCCGTAACTAAAGTTAATATCTTTTAACATAAACAAGATTTCAGATCCAACGGTCTGCTCAGGAGCTTTTCTGTACTCTTCAGTATCGTCAAATAGAGTCCTCTGAAATCTAAATTTATGATTTCCATCTAACCACCGACGATGGCCCATGTAAGAGAACTTCTTCCAATTATACAACCACTTCGAACAAGTTTGCGCAGCACAACAAGGACATGCATAACGTCCTTTAGTACTCCAACCCGATAAATTAGCATAAGCCGGGAAATCATTAATTGTCCACAATAAAGCTGCACGTAAATTAAAGTTTTCCTTTCTTAATACATCATATGTCTCAACACCCAACCATAATTGTTTTA
This sequence comes from Gossypium hirsutum, assembly GCF_007990345.1. NCBI lineage: Eukaryota > Viridiplantae > Streptophyta > Magnoliopsida > Malvales > Malvaceae > Gossypium > Gossypium hirsutum. The sequence continues at coordinate 49,320,088 of NC_053430.1, read as the reverse complement.
ACTCATCAATAAGTGGCTGCAAATAGATGTCAATATCATTTCCGGGACCTTTCTCTCCAGGGATAATCATTGATAAAATAAATGAAGATTGCTTCATGCAAATCCATGGAGGAAAATTGTAAGGAACAAGCACTACAGGCCAAGTACTGTACGAAGTACTCATGATTTTAAAAAGATTAAAGCCATCAGCTTCAAGCCCAAGCTTCACATTTCGAGGATCGCTTGCAAAGCTTGGAAATTTACTGTCAAACGATTTCCAAGCTAAAGAATCAGCAGGATGCCTTAATAATCCATCATCGGTTTGTTGATCATTATGCCACCTCATAGAATCGGTTGTCTTTGACGACATGAAAAGCCTTTGAAGTCTTGGTATTAGGGGAAAATATCACATAACCTTCACTGGCTTCTTTCTTAAATGTGCCCCACCATCATCCCCATTCACATCTTCTGTATTCCCATTCATCCAACGAGACTTACCGCAAACATGACAAGACTGTTGGTTCTTCTGATCACCCTAGTACATCATGCAGTCATTTGGGCAACTATGAATTTTATCGTACCCAAGGCCCAAATCTTTTATTAGCCTCTTCATATCTTGACAAGACTGGGGGATTTTTGCAAACGGAAACATCTCTCTCAGAAACTCTAGTAGCATTGTAAAAGAGTTTCCGGTCCACCCTCCCAAACATTTTAAGTGAAATAGACGAATACAGAAGGACAATTTTGAATATTTTGATCCCTCGTAAAGTTCTTTGTTCATTTCGTTAAGTAAATTGTAGAACTTCGCCGCTTCTTCATTTGGTTCCTCATCAGGTGCACTTGTTCCCGTTTCATAGAAAACATTTCCACCAATATTACAATCGTCGGATGCAATAAAGTTAGGTAGAAACGATTCCTCACCATGACTGTGCATATTAAATGCATCCCGCAACATACCTTCCATGTCATCTTGTCTAACATACTGGTGGTAATCAGTATAAGGATAAGTTGAATTAATCATTGAAGAAGTTCCACTAGATGTACACTCTCCATGGAAAATCCATTTTTTATACCCCCGAATAAAGCCATCAACAATTAGATGCTCGTAGACAACTTCACGAAAATGCCAATTGATGTTGCCACACTTCTTACACGGGCAAAGAATCGTATTCTCTTGGCTTGCATTTTGAAATGCAAAATTTAGAAAAGTTTGTACTCCATTTTGATAGGCATTGCTTACCCTTGACAATTTCATCCAACTCCTATCCATTTCGTAGTTCTTGAAATCTAAAGTTGATAATAAATTACGTTTACTAAAATAGATAATATATATCAAGTATAAATTATCTAATAAGTGTAAACTAATTCAGGCAGGGGGATTTTGAAGTGTATATTTATGTATTACGTAAGTTAAGTAAGCTTTATAAGTTATGTAAGTTATGTTATGATATACATTTATGTAAGGTATGTAACTTATGATATGATATATATTTATGTATTTTGTAAGGTATATAAGTTATGTAAGTTATTATATGATATATATTTATGATACATATTTATGTATTATGTAAGTTTTGTAAGTTTTTATATGATATATATTTAACATTAAGATAAATATTATTTCCCAAGCTAAAAAAATTATTTTAATTAAATAAATTTTAAATAAATTTTAAAAAAATCACATGAATAAATTTTGTTCTCCAACTTCGAGCCTTGTTGTTGGATCTGTGTGGTGAGATAGTCCATTTTTATTAATATCAAAATCACATGAATTGATTATTTTAGGCATTGATATCACAATATTAATTTATTTTTAATATTAAATTTTCAAATTTCTAAAGAAATCGAATTCAACTTTTACTTAATTGGTATTATTGTTGTTGCAGCAATTTCGAGAATACAAGTTTAAGTGCATTTAAACATATTCTTTTTACGTTTTAAGAATTAAAGAAAGGTTATAAATAAGCGTAGAGATTATATAAATTTTTCTAAAAAACCCAAAATTAAAATTAAACAACTCAAAAAATACAAAAAAAATAAAAATAATCATTAAAATATAAATATTAAATCAAATAATTTATACAAAATATAATGATTAATAGTAAAATTTTGACCAAATTCAGAATGATTTTGTATATAGTAATGGCATCATTATCATGTACTAATTAAAATTATTTTATTTTTCTAAAAAAATATCAATTAAATTTTCTCAAAGAATAACTTTAAAAAACAATATTATACATTTATAACTAAAAATGATGACTTCAACATCAATGAATTAAACTATTTTATTGAGAGAATATTTCTCTCAAAAGGTCAATTAATATTTAATTTAGTTTTGTAACGATATTTTTTACTTTAATTTTGTTTCAAAGTAACCCACCCTTATCCTGTCTCATAAAGTAAAGTGAAAGTTTTAAATAAATATTTTTATAAATCAATTGATTTAATAAAATAAAAATATATAAAAATTTAAAAAATAATTTCATTACCATCGTCAATTTTTTTAGTCTGAAAATATGTGAAGAACACTAAAATAGAAAAGTATGATCGTAAATGTCTAATCAAAAGCCTAGAAAAAAAATGCATCACCTTGTATATAGTGAACAGAAAGCCGAAAAATAATATATTTAAACCCGCTTTTTATGGGTTTTCATTTTCTTTATACAAAGCTCGTTGGTATATCAAATTATAGTTGGTATATCAAATTATAGTCAAATCCAATTAATAACACAAGATTTCAAAGTAACAATTATGGTTAGTTTGTCTTACTTTTCTACCACAAGATGTTTTGAATTTCATTTTTTGGAACCCTTCCATTAAAAAAATACATTACATTGCCTCAACCAAATATTTTCTGTTATACTGATGATGTACGTTTAAATTTTGGGTTTGGGTTTGATTCGAGAACTAATGATAATAACCTACTTATAGTTTGCCAGAAAGTTTAGTTTGGTTGTGTCCTACCACTAGTGTATAAGCTGCTCCAAGTCAACCTTCAAGTTAAATAGTGCACCTTCATAGCTTTCATAAAGGGAAAAAAAGAAGAGGGAAAATCTTGAAAATAATACTTTTTCCTTTCTGATAAGCTTGCAACCTTCAACAGGACCAGTACTTGCAAAAACCTCTTGGAGTAGTGGGTTCAGTCACTTGTGAATGGATGTTTCCCACATACTTGCAGTTTCTCAAAAATAAAAAAACTAAAAGTTAAAGAAAAAACAGGAAAAAGAAGAGATAAATAAAACTATATAAGTAACTTTCAAAGTTGTTAAAAAGATGCAAGAACAAGCATCTATCACATTCCAAAAACCATTTAACTATCAATTAAAAGAGCCATTACCTTAGAATTTTGCACGGAGAGTCATAGCAACATATCCAATCAGCAGACTCATGAAGGAAAGTGTCTCTAATTCATGTGGTTATAAGCACAGAAGTGACTAGGATAGGTGCTTAAGCAAGAAGGGGAAATAAGTGACTCACAATATATAAACAAAACAAAATGGAGAAATGAGAAAAAGAAGTAAAAAAAATCTAGGCAAACACTCACACACTGCGGCAAGTACTTAGATCAAAACCAGGAGGCAGATTTCCACTTGGGATTGGCTCTATCTGCAGAAAAGAAAAGTGAAAAATAAAAAAAGAGGGGAAAAGAAGGAACGATGTACAAAAAAGTCAGGTGCCACTCAACTCAATTCTAAAGCCTCCGTATCCAGGAAAAAGGATGAGTTTTTGAAGAAATCCAATAGTCAACCTAAAAGAACAAACAAGATGCTAACTACAACCATCACAAATGTGAGCATCACTTCTCCTACTTTGACAACACTTTCCACTTGAAAAGACAATAGACTATCTTGCTTTTACTATTATCACATTTTCCCCCTTCATTTTTTCAGTGCCGATCGGAAAAAAATATTTCAGCCTCATCTAAATAAGACATACTTCAGCAGAACAATAGTCTACAGATCAGACCAAGTTCAAGGGTAATGCAGTCCAAAGTTCCTTGAACTTCCTCCTCCAAAGTGAAAAACAAATCTATATCTTTGTGCATGATTCAAATAGAAAGGACTGTTGGATATGTAACTCAGAAAGTATGCAAATACATTGAAAGCACCATAGACTTTATAAATTAGCTTCATACTGTTATATTTCAGCACTATAAACCTAAAAATTCCCATAACAAAATGCAAGAATCACGCCTTAAACTCCAATACTCAAACAAGAGAGATAAATTGCACCTTTTTTTTATATAATATTTACAAACTAGAGATAAAGATATATAAAAATATAAACATGGATATGGACAAAAAGACTGATTGACTGTGCATGTGTACCAGAGAGATGGCAACTAAACATTATCCAAACACAATCATTTCTCAACATTTGCAAAACAAAATGAAGATTAAAATTAGTAGTAAACTAAATAAAACCAAAGAAGTGAGAACCACAAGTAAATGAGAAAGACAACACAACATAGAACCTAGTAGCTTTCCCATTAAACTTCGTATAAGAAAAATAACAACATTTGAACTTCAAGCAAATGAAAATGTAAAATATTCAGAATCAAAACAATCTTTTATCAAAATTCAAACCAAAAACAATGAGCTTCAATCTATATAAGAAGCATGTTAAAGTCACAAGCTTTCTCATTTCTGGAAACCAAATCCAGAAACGTCTCCCACCAAAAATCAAGAAAATAACTTTTTTTTTTGAAAATCATATTCAAATCGCAAAATAGGAGCAATGTCCATCGAATTCAAGTAAAGTTTATTGTAAAAGCTTAGCTTTCAAAGGTCAAACATCGCAGCATTAAATATAAAACTAACCCAATCTCCACCAATTCAAAAATAAGAAACCAAACACGAACCCGAGGATCCAAACACAATTTCGAAAAAAAGAAAAATAGATATTCCTGAAAACTGGATCAAAAACTAGCAAATACTTAATGAAAAGAGAAATTGACGAAAAATCCTAAAAACAAGATTACAAAATTAGAGGATATCCCACATCAAATTCTTCAATGATCCACCTTCCCAGCCTATAGAATGAAATAGAATACTCTTAAGCTAAGTTTACATCTGACCCAAACAATAAAAAACAACACATTTGAATAATCGAAAACAAACAAACAAGTAGGTGATTTACAGAAATTAACCGAAAACAGACAAGCACACAGTTACTTGTTGCGTAGTTGAGCAAAAAGTTCGTGCCAAAAAATTCGGTTGCTAAAATCCAAAGGCACTTGGGGGAAATCTCAGGAGCAGTGAGGACGGCGGACGGCGACGAGTAGGTGGTCGGGTAGCCTCAGGAGCTTCGGATGCTTAGGGATTTGGGGAAAAATTTAAGGATTAGGGGAATTGGGGGAAATCTGTTAAAGGGTGGAAATTAACGCTGGAAATGGCTAAGTGTCGGGTATGAGGAGGATAAAATGTTAAAAAAGAAAACGACGTCGTTTCATCAAAAATTTAAACGTTTGTGGCGCTTTGGAAAAGCGCCGCTAAATCCCATATATTGCGGCGTTTGTAAGGTAGCGCCACTAATCCCCTTCCAGCTCCAATTAAAACAACAGCGTTTTAGTTAAAGATAAATGCTTTTTGTGGCATTTTTTTCAAAAACGCCACTAACCTCCATTTTATATTCATTTTTTTGTATTTAATTTTTATTTGTTATCATTTTTTTAAAATCTAATATTTAAATATATAAAGTTTATCTATTATCTCTTAAATAATTTAATCTAAAAATTTAATCTAAATAATTTCAGTTTTTAAAAAAAACACCACTACTCTAATATTTTACGATATTAAAATTAATATTATATCTTTTACAATTAAACAAAAAATTATTTAATATATAAATTAAAAAATACTAATTTATCTAAACCCTAATCCTCTAACCCCTAAACCCTAAAATCATAAACCCTTCACATAAACCCTAAACCCCAGACCCGTAACATGTAACCATTAACCATATAAACCTAAACCATAAACCATAATTTATTAACCCTAAACCCTAAAAACATAAACCTTACACATAAACTCTAAACCCTAAACTGGCCCCTAACTCGTAACTCTTAACCCCTAAACCTTAAACACCAGCCCTAAAATCATAATTCACAAACCCTTAAAGTTGTAACTCATAAGCCCTAAAACCCTAAACCATATACCCTAATTTGTAAACCGTAAACCCTAAACTATAAAGATAATTAATTTAATATTTTAAAATTAACACTATCTCTTTCACAATTATATAAGAAATTATTTAATATATAAATTAAAAAATACTAATTAATCAAAACCCTAAACCCATAATCCCTAATCCATAATCCATAAACCCTGAATAATGAAACATAAACTCTAAACCCCTAACCCCTGACACTTAAACCATAACCCTTAAACCCCATAATCCTTAAACCTTAAAATAATAACTCATAAACCTTAAACCCTTAACCGTATACCCTAAACCGTAAAGTACCCTAAACTATAATGATAATTAATTCAATATTTTAAAATTAATACAATCTCTTTTACAATTATATAAGAAAATATTTAACATATAAATTAAAAAACAATCAGTCATATACCAAAAATCTTTAAAATTATTTTAAATAATAGTATTTTATCATTTTTAACAAATATTTTTCTATGTTTTTATATTCAAATTTTTCCTACGTGTCATTATTTTTTCTGAAGAATATAAATATTTAATTAAAAATAAATTGTATTTTAACATAAATAAACCACTTAAAGTACAAAAAAAATGAAAAGATTTTTTGCGGCGTTTTTAGAGAAAACGCCACTATAGATCAGAATTTACGGCGTTTTCTATAAAAGCGCCACTAAAAGCTTTACACAAGCCGACATCGTTTCACAAAATTTTTTGCAGCGTCTTCTATAAAAGCACCACTAAAAGCTTTATATAAGACATATAGTGGCGTTTCTTATAAAAGTGCCACTAAAAAGGTCAATATAAGACGATGGCATTTTGTAAAAAAATTTTGCGGCGTTTTTTAACAAACGCCACTATATGCATACCTTTAGCGGTGCTTCTTTGAAAACGCCACTAATACTGATCTATAGCGGCATTTTTGTACAAATGCTGCTAATGCCATTGAAGCTCCACTAAAACGACTGCGTTTAGCGAAAATTTTGCAGCGTTTTTTCTTGACGCGCCACAAAATGTGAACCTATAGCGGTGCTTTTATTAAAAATGCCGCTAAAGATCGATCTTTAGCGGTGTTTTTTAGAAATGTCGCTAATGCTCGCTCTTTAATGGCGTTTTTCTTCAAAACGCCGCTAAAAACGCCACTAAAAACCTATTTTGCTGTAGTGATAGTTTGGTAATTATGTTAATAATGATATTGGATCTTGGTTATCATTTTACACCTTGTTAGCCTAATGTAAGAAATAAAAAGAAGCCATTTTCTTTGTTTATGGTTCGACACTTTGGAGATCAAATTAAGGTATGGATTTTGTTCGGTTTTTGATAATTTTTACATTTTTGATATCGTTGCTTTGTAAATTATTTAGCCCATGCTTTAATTTTCAAAGTTGATAAAGAATTTTTGATTTGCCATTGTTGATAATATGATGAAATTGTTGTTTGATGATGAAGAATAAATCTTGGATGCTTGATTTTCATGTTTAATTAAGTGATTTTTGATAAAAATGTCTATTAAGAACTAAATTGATAAATTTGTAAATTGAGGGGTCAAAATATGAAATAAATGAAATAAATGGGCTGCTAAGGACCATAGTGAAATTCGGCCAAGCATGGGTGTGGTCAAATTTTGAATATTTTGTGTTTTGTGAAATAGGGACTAAATTGCAAAAAATGTGAAATGTTAGGGGCAAAAGTGTAATTAGACCGTTTATCTGTTTTTGGATGAATTTGTTTGAGTATATGATTAAATAAGTTGAATTTGTATTAAATTAGATCAAGAAATGAGGAAATCGGATTTGGATCGGGGAAAGTCGAAAATTATCGAATAGTCGTTCCGGTCCGTTCGTGTTAGTACAAGGTAAGTTCCTAAGTAAATAAATGTTGTTAAATTGAAATGTATGTGCATTATATGTGCTGAATTGATTTGTAAAGAAATATATATATGTGATGCCGAATTGAATCGAGCTTTGGAGAAACTGTTCCAATCATGGATTATTCGAATAGGTGAAATTGATAAAGTTCCGATAATGTGACAATGTCTGAAAAGCCCCATACGAACCATAGGAATAGTTAGGATACATATTTCATGAAATAGAATTCCGATATGTGTTATCGTGTAAAACCACGTCTGGGACGTTGGCATCAACTTGTGATTTATATGTAAGACCATCTCTGGGACATTGGCATTGTATATGATTTTGTGTAAGACCCTGTTTGGGACAGTGGCATCGATATTTGATTACATGTAAGACCACATCTGGGACATTGGCATTGTACGAGCTTATGAGTTATTCGAGTATCTTTATTGATTTCGAACGGTTCAACTGGCATTCCAAGAAATTAATAACCATGTGAAATTGTATCTGATTCAGGTACGTGTGATTTGTTATGAAATTCAGAAACGAATGTTGAGTATATATCATATGACCATATGTGAAATATATGAAAACGATTTATATGAATGTAGATAAATGAACGATTTGTGATATATGCTCGTTATATGAAATTGTGGTTCTATGTTTCGGACATGAGATTTATGAAATATGAAACATGGCTTTGATGTATGATTTCTTGGTTCAAAAACTTGAATAGATAATGAAATTAAAATGGTTGAGTTGGCTATACGATTTATATATGCAAATTTGGTTTATGTGAATAAGGGAATTATGGATGTTCGAGTTTAGAAGTGTTTATAAAGAAGTTGATATAACCTTATGTATGATTTGTAATAAATGAACATAGTTTGATTGGCGATGTAATGAATATGAGCGAGCTTGACTTATATGATTGAGTTAACGGTTGTTATTCAAATTTGAAAGCATGGTTATACGTTCATTGATAAATAAGATAAGTGAAGTTATTTAATGTGGTTATATGAATTTACGAGTTCAATAATGTATATGTGATCGAGATTTGTTAAATTCGGTTTAGTGATAGTAGTTATCAATATTATTGGAATGATTTATTTTCTTATGGCTTACTAAGCTTTCAAAGCTTACTCTGCGTGTTTTTCTATGTCTATAGAGTTTCAAAGACTTGCTCGGGTTTGAAGTTGTAGGAGACGTCATCACACTATTTGGTTATTGCTTCGGTAAATAAAAGCTTTGAGTTTTGGTTCAGTGGCATGTATAGGCTAGTTTTAAGGTGGTTCATTTTGAATTGAGTATATATATAGCCTTGCAAAAATGGCTTAGTTATGATGCTAATATTGTGTATATTTGGTTATGTATTGAGTTCATTTTTGGAAGTATGATTCATGGGTTATGTATGGTGTAATTTGTTATACGATTTGGCTTGAGCATGGAGGTGAAATATTGGATGTATTTTCGACCTATGGTTCATATTTATATAGGTAAAATGATGAGTATAACATTGATGATGCGTTAGTTATCTGAATACTATTTGAAAAGGCAAATAATGTGATATGTTTAGAGATATATATATATGTATATGGCCAAGTGAAATGGTCATTTTGGTATGTTCATAGTTGGAATTTGGTATGTTTAGTTGATTTAATATGCTTTGATAAGAATGAATGAATTGATTGATGATATTATGGATTGATTGACACATTTTTGGAGTTGAATTTGGCTGAAAATGTTGCATATACGATGCTTGATTTTGGAATTGTAGGGAGGACCCAAATAGGTGGCATATTGGCCTTGTAAATGACCTATTTTTGCCTACACGGGCAAAGATATGGGTGTGTGTCTCTGCCGTGTTGCTCAAGGGCCATTTCAAAATGAGCTTGGGCAGACCACACGGTTGCGCACATACGGGCGTGTCTAGTTGCCATGTGGATAAGTCAGTATGTATGCCCTGTTTCGCCACGGCCTAGACACACGAGCGTGTCTAATCGTGTGAAGCACATGGTCTGCTCACACGGGCGTGTGACCTTTGTAACTTAGAAAAATTGTTAAGTTTTGGAAACATTTTGTATGTGTTTGGTTTAGTCCCGACCTCTTCCTAATGCATGTTTATGGTCTCATTGACCTGAGAAAGGCACTTAATGTTGATGTTTGACTATGATATGACGATGCATGACTTTGGATTGTGAAATGATTGCAAAATGTTCTGATATGTTCGGTAATGCCATTTAACCCTATTCTGGTGATGGATATGGGTTAGGGGAGTTACAGAATACCATAACTTCAGTGGTACCGTGAGAGAATGTTACATGGGAATTTTTCCAGGCTGAATTCAGGAAGAAGTATGTGAGCCATAGATTTATGGATCAAAAAAAGAAAGAATTTCTAGACCTCAAACAAGGAAATATGACTATGTCTAAATATGAACGAGAATTTGTTCGACTCAGTAAGTATGCCAAAGAATGGGTCCTAACCGAGGTTGAGATGTGTAAACGCTTTGAAGAAGGTTTAAATGAAGACATCAAATTGTTCATTGAAATTATAAAGATAAGGGAATTTAGAGTACGAGCTAATCGAGCACACAAAGTTGAGGAACTGAGTAAAGAAAAGAAACAAGCCGAAAGAGAGGCTTGGGTTTCTAGAAAAAGAACTATTAGTAAGTCACAATCATTTGCTTCTAAGAAATTAAGGAAGTATTATGATTGTGTGACCACCTCTGCGGGATATTCTAGAAGAGAGTGGGGCTCTCAACGTTCTTTCCAGTTTTCTACCCTTCCTATCATACCCATCCTTGTGCCTTTGACTGAAAATCTCTTCTTCCTTACTCTTTTAAACAGTAGCCGTATATCCCTCTTCTCTTCTCATCTTTATTATTTTGGTTTCTATTCAAGTGTTTTCTCTTATATTATGTAAACTGATTACATCTACTCTCCCCTCATTTCAGTTTATTTTCAGGTCTCTCCTCCTTCCAAGTTTGTGGATCAACAAAATACTTGTCCTCTTTTCTTTTATCTTGTTTTCGGCTAGTGAGAGTTCTCTGGCGTTCGATAAGTGCTCATGATTCCCTTTCTGCTTCTCTCTACTGTTAGGATCTTTCCTTCTAAACATCTCTTTCTTTCTGCTACTGTTGATAGGGGAAGCGATTGTTACACTTCGCCTTTACCATTATTTGTACTTTCGGCAATTAGTGGTGGTGGCCGAATGTTCTTTTTCTCCTAAGTTGGATCTGCGTTTTGGTAAGTGTCTTTTCATCTAGTACAATTGTTCAATTGTTGATGGTTGATAAGTGTTGTTGAAATGCAGATAACCCCTTAAGGCATATTGATTGGTCTCTTACAAACGGATTCAACGAGTAAACCATATTCGGATCTATTCAAGTGAGGCGTAAATTTGGACAAGTTATTTTGGTGGGGATTTTGGATAGGTTGATTAACTTACGTTTAACTAAATCTTGTGAATGAATTGGAGTACTCATGGATTCTTTGCATGGTTTCGTGAACAGGTGTGTATGATTACACTACTTCAATCGTAAATTGGCAAAAGCTGAAAGCTGTTACCATTAATGCTGCACAGGCGTTAACGCACTCCCAGGTGAAATCACAGATTTGGCCATAACGTCTGGGCCGGGTTTGAGGTGTTACACTTGATGTTATTGCCATTTGATGAATTTGATGTAATTTTGGGAATGGATTGGTTATCCCGGTACGATGCAGTGTTGAATTATAATAGAAATATATTGTATTGAATTGTGAGAATGGTGAATTTCTTCGTGTTGAATCCAATAAACTAGATGGACTACCTAATGTGATTTCAGCAATGTCAGTACAGAAATATGTCAGAAAAGGTTATGACGCTTATCTCGCATATATGTTGAATACTAAAGTATCTAAGTCAAAGAGTCAGTTAGTACAGATTGTATGTGAATTTCTTGATGTATTCCCAGAAGAATTACCTGGTTTACCACTGGATAGAGAAGTGGAATTCTCTATAGATCTTGTTCCAGGTACAACACCTATATCTATAGCACATTACAAAATAGCTCCTACTGAATTGAAGGAGCTGAAATTACAGTTGCAAGAATTGATTGACAGAGGTTTTGCTCGACCTAGTTTCTCACCTTGGGGTGCGCCAATTCTATTTGTAAAGTAGAAGGATGGATAGTTGAGGTTGTGTATTGATTATAGATAGCTCAACAAAGTTACAATAATGAACAAGTATCTATTGCCTCGAATCGATGACTTGTTTGACTAGTTAAAATGTACCACTATATTATCAAAGATTGATCTCTGTTCTGATTATTATCAACTACGGTTGAAAGGATTGGATGGGCCAAAGATAGCTTTTAGAGCTAGGTATGGACACTATGAGTTTCTTGTGATGCCATTTGCCTTGACAAATGCACCTGCAGTGTTTATGGATTTGATGAAAAGAATTTTCAGCTCATATTTGGACAGGTTTGTGGTGGTATTTATAGATGATATTTTGGTTTACTCTCGAGATGAAAATGAGCATGCTGAGCATTTGAGAATAATGTTGCAAACTCTGCAAAAAAAAGTAAAAAAAATAGCTATATGCCAAATTCAGTAAATGTGAATTTTGGGTACGGGAAGTTAGTTTTCTTGGGCATATAGTATCTGCTGAAGGTGTTAGACTAAACTCGAATAAAATTTTGGCCATTGTTAATTGGAAGCCACTGAAGTCCAAAGTTTTCTAGAACTAGCTAGTTATTATCAGAGATTTGTAAAAAAAATTTCAATGATATCTTCTCTGATGACTCGTTTGCTACAGAAAGATGTAAAGTTCGAGTGGATTGATAAATGCTAGCAGAATTTTTATAGATTAAAAGTGTTATTGACAGAAGCACCAGTGTTAGTACAACCAGAATCGGGTAAGGAATTTACAGTTTACAGTGATACATCATTGAATGGTTTAGGCTGTATTTTGATGCAAGACAGTAAAGTAGTAGCCTATGCTTCACAATAACTAAAGCCACACGAAAAGAACTACCCGACACATGACCTTGAATTGGTAGCCATTGTGTTCGCATTGAAAATCTGGTGGCATTACTTATTTGTTGAAAAATGTCACATGTTCACTGATCATAAAAGTCTAGAATATTTGATGTCATGGAAAGATTTGAATTTGAGACAGCACAGATGGCTTGAATTATTGAAAGACTATGATCTTGTTATTGACCATCATCCGGGAAAAGCCAACGTAGTGGCAGATACTTTGGGTAGAAAATCCCTGTATACTTTGCTAGCAATGAACACTTGATTGTTGTTGTCTGATGATGGTTCAATCATAGTCGAGTTAAAAGCTAGACCAATGTTTTTACAACAGTCCTCTAAAGCTTAAAAAAATGATAGTAAGTTGAAAGCAAAATGGGTACAAAGCGAATTGACTCCTGACTCAGAATTTCAGATCGGGACTAATGGTTGTTTGTTATTTAGAGGCAGAGTATGTGTACCAAAAAGTTCAGAATTGATACAGAATATTTTGAATGAAGCTCACAATGTTAACATGTCTGGTAGTAATAAAATGTATAATGATCTGAAAAAGATGTACTGGTGGTCGGGAATGAAACGAAATATTTCTGAGTTTGTATCCAAATGTTTGATATGTTATCAAGCAAAAGTTGAACATTAGTTGCCTTCTGGATTATTACAACTAGTTACGATACCATAATGGAAATGGGAAAGAATTACTATGGACTTTGTATCAGGATTTCCCCTGTCTCCAAAGAAGAAAGATGCCATTTGGGTAATTGTTGACCAGTTGACAAAGTTTGCACACTTTATTCCAATATGTATGGATTTTTCCTTGGATAGATTGGCTGAATTATATGTTTTTGAGATTGTCAGATTGCATGGAGGGCCTGTCTCTATTACAAATAGGGACCCTCAGTTTACATCTCGATTCTGGAACAAATTGCAAGAACCTCTGGGTACTCAGTTACACTTTAGCACTGCATTTCATCCCCAAAAAGATGGTCAATCTGAAATCTTGGAAGATATGCTTCGGTGTTGTGTACTTGAGTTTGAAGGTAACTAGGAATGGTATTTGCCTTAGGTTGAATTTGCTTATAATAATAGTTATTAGTCTAGTATTAAAATGGCATCATATGAAGCCTTGTATGGTTGCAAATGTAGAACTCCATTGTATTGGATAGAACTCAATGAAAAAAGGTTACATGGAGTTGACTTGGTCCGAGTGACCGAGGAAAAAGTGAACCTCTGATGATTAAAAGTCCTACACTGATTTGAAACGAAAAGAAATAGAATTTCAAGTCAGTGACAAAATATTCTTGAAAGTGTCGCCTTGGAAGAAATTTCTCATGTTTGGTCGCAAAGGAAAACTGAGTCCACGATTTATTGGACCATATGAGTTACTGAAAAAATTAGACCGGCTGCATATCAGTTAGCTTTACCACCAGAGCTTGATCAGATTCATAATGTTTTTCATGTGTCTATGCTACGGCGGTATCGATCTGACCTTTCACATGTTTTCTCTCCGACAGAGGTAGAGATTTAGCCTGATATGACATATAGTGAAGAACCAATCAAAATCTTAGCTCGGGAAACGAAAGAGTTAAAAAATAAAAATGTAGCTTTATTAAAGTTCTTTGGAAATGACACGGTATCGAAGAGGCTACCTAGTAGCCAGAGGATACTACTCGAATCTTTTTATTGGTAAGATTTTCGAAGACGAAAATCCCTACAGGGGAAAGTTGTAATAGCCCATTTTTTAGTGAAATCAGAACAATGGTTTCAGGACCACAAATCTCACCCAAAAATAACGTTTATTTTTATTTCATTATGTAGTCCGTATTATAATAGGCATGTCGTATGAAAATTTTGATACGAAAATTTTATCGATTAAGTGTCTAATTACGAGGAGGACTAAATCGCATAAAATGTGAAAGTTGAACTCTAATAGCTATAAGGATCAAATAGCTCTGGAATTCAAAACTAGAGGTCCTTATATGGTAATTATACCATTAAGAGAACTATGCAAATTTTTCTTGGTGACTCGTCCATGGAAATATAGAAAAAGGGCAAAGACTAAATTGGAAATAGAAAAATACTTAATTAATTAAAAGATGAAAAGAAAATATATCATCTTATTTTCATCATATTCAACCTAAAAACACACGGAAACCCTAGGTGAGAGAAAAGAAACTTTCAAGGTCAAATTGGGTAAGTTCCGTTATCCCGTTTTTAGTAATTTTGATATTTTTGAAACTAGGATAGCTTAATCTATCTAATTGGGGGATTAATTTGAAAAGTTATCAAGGTACTGGAAATTAGAAATTTATGGTAGAAAATGAAAGATTATTGATAGATAAACAACTTTTACAAAGTGACTTTTGATGAAAACATGATTTAGGGACTAAAATGTAAAGTTGTAAAATTTGATGAATAATTCTGAAATTTTATGAATACATATACTATACAATTTGTAATGGGGATTTGTTTAGGCTTGGAATAGGGAGTAATTTGCACAAGTTTCATTTTTTGAGCCTAATGACAAAATTGAAATTTATGGAAAAGTTAGGGGCAAAATGGTAATTTTACCTATGACGTAAATTCAGTCCATTTAAATATGAAATGTGTGAAATTGATGGTTAAATTCATTTATCTAGATCTAGACAACACTAATTCGTTGTTAGATAGAGGAAAAGAAAAGGTTTCGGATTAGTAGACTTTATATGCGAACAAGTGTCGAAGTAAGTTCTTGTAACATAATCCGGCATGAAAATATGTTTAATTGAATGTTGTGTTGTATGGAATGTGATTTATATTGATGTATTACTTTAATGCTATCATGATAAATTTAATACATGCTTGAAATGATGAAAAAGTGGTGAAGTCCCGACTGAATATTGAATTTTGATGATTATATATGCTTTCTGAAACTAATAATGTCCTGCATTTGTTGCGGGCAGGATTTAGCTCAGACGTGTAATCCCATTAACCTTGTTATAGAAAAGATTTAGCCCAGATGGGTAATCATGATATAATACCTCTCGAGTATACGTTACGATTAGGGTTTAGCATGGACTGGTAATCCTAATTGAACTCTTTGAGCATACGTCACATAAAGGATTTAATCTTGTTATACGATATCTGGCTCGAGAGCGTATTCCTTGATTAAGTACCCTAATGGGTACCATCGAATAAGACTTGACAGATTATGGAATCGTACACCTTGAATGTGCTGCTTGAGCATCCATAAGAATTTCAATGATTCAACGGACATAAAACCCTTAACATGGCATGAGGATTTTGAGATGAGATGATAATGTCTTGAAAAAGTTTTACATGATGAGCTCATCTATTCTTACTTGATGCATATGAAAACTTTGTGACAAACATGTTTCATTTGATGCATGTGTTTAAGCAATTTAGCCAAATGGATGGAAAACTTGTTATTGTATACTTAGATTTAATATATAGGATTGGTAAGTTTAGTTTCAGTTATACAAACTTACAAAGCATGTAATGCTTACTTTGTTTTATTTTTCCCTTGTTTTATTGTGTTTGAAAGCTTGCGAGGGTTGGAGATCATTGGAGCATTGTCACACTATCAACTAGTCATTTTGGGTATACTTAGTAAAATTATTTTGGTATAATGGCATGTATAGGACAACTTGGCCATTGGTAGCTTGATAATGATGTTTTGTAATCTAGCCATTGGAATTCTAATAATGGCTTATTTTGGTATGATTAAGTACGTTATTTTGATGTATATATATACACATGTGTTAAGTTGAGTATATGTTATCAAAGGTTGTCAATGCCTAAGTTAAACTAAGGTAAGGTTGTGATCATGTATGCTTGTAGTGAAATCCCTCGTGAATGGTGAAATTTGCTTAAGTTAAATGCTTGGATTGGTTGGTATTGGATGTGCGTTTCAAGTGCAGGTCATGGGTGAAACTTTGGGTGAGAAATGAAGCTAGAAATGGCTTCATTTTGTCCACACGGGCAGACAAACAGTCGTGTGTCTAGACCATGTGTGACACATGGTCTGGAAATATGGGCATGTGGTTAGGTCGTGTGTCCCCTGGACCTTAATTTTGAGAAAAAGAATGCTCAGAATTGGGCACATGGGCAAAGACATGGGCGTGTGTCTCAGCCCTGTGAAACTTGCACTTAATTTCGAATTGAATTAATTAACCACACGGCCTAGCACAGAAGCGTGTGGCATAGTTGTGTGTGCAAGTTCGAGAGTTACACAGGGTCGAACATGGCCTCTAGCACGGGCGTGTCCCTTGGACCACATGGGCGTGTGAGCCCTACACCTTGGAAAAATTTTGAAAAGTCGTGAAAAATTCTTAAAGTTCCCAATTAAGTTCTGACTCAATCCTAATGCTCGTATTAGGCCTCGAGGGCTCAATCAAGAGATGTTATGAATGGTCTCGGGTTATGAATAGTAACTTTCATGAATTATTTGTAAAATGTTTTGAAAGTTCTGGTAATGCTTAACCCTGTTTCGAAGATGGATACGGGTTAGGGGTGTTACACTTATGCTCTTTACTGGAATAGAATTGAAAATTTTTCTTTTACGATGCATGTCTGGATGCCTTTATTCAATTAAAAAAGAAAGTAGTGAATGCACCATGTGATACAAGTGACTTTGTTGTGGGTGCGATTCTTGGGCAACAAAAGGGAAAAATATTTCATACCATCTATTATGGTAGCAAAACTCTTACAGAGGCTCAATTGAATTATACCACCTTAGAGAAAGAATATCTGGCAATAGTCTTTGCTTTCGACAAGTTTCATTCCTATCTTGTCGATGCAAAGGTTACCGTATTCATTGATCACTCGGCGTTAAGATATCTCTTTGCAAAAAAGGATGCCAAATCAAGACTGATACACTAGATATTACTGTTGCAAGAATTTGAAATCGAGATAAAAGATTGTAAGGGTTCAGAGAATCAAGTTGAAGACCATCTGTCTTGATTAGAAGTTGACAATAAAGATGGAAACATAATTCAAATTGTCGGTGCATTCCCATATGAAAAGTTATGTGCTGTAGATGAACCTCTTTGGTATGCGGATTTTGTTAATTATCTAGTATGTGGAAAACTCTCATTGGGTGTAACAAGCCGTAAAAAGAAGGATTTCTTCGTGACGTAGTGAAGTATCATTGGAACAAACCATATTTATTCAAGGTATGCAATAAGAACATCATTCGACGTTGTGTTCTGGAAGAGGAGATGTTTTCGATCCTAAAGCATTGTCATGATGCTCCTTATGGAAGTCATTTTGGTGGTATGGGAACTGCTCAAAATGTTCTCCAATTCAGATTTTACTGGCCGACATTATTCAAAGACGCCCATAATTTTGTGAATCCATGCGATAAGTGTCTGCACACTGGTTCTATATCCTGTCACAATGAAATGTTGCAATAGCCAATTATAGAGGTTGAATTATTCGGTGTTTGGGGTATGGATTTTATGGGACCATTATCGAGTTTATTTAGAACTCGTTATATATTAGTAGTTGTTGACTACATCTCGAAGTGGGTTGAAGCTGTTGTAGTTCCAAAGGATGATGCAAAGATAGTGCTAATTTTTTTTTCACAAGCGTATACTCACTCACTTCAACACACCAAAGGCATTGATTAGTAATTAGGGTACACACTTTCATTGCAACCAAGTGGCAACTACATTGAAGAGATATGAAGTTAATCATAGAATGGCTACTACTTATCATCTGCAAACCAATGGATAAGCTAAAGTATTGAATTAACAAATTAAGAACATTTTTGAGAAAGTTGTAAACCCTTCAAGGAAAGATTGGTCTTTCTATTTGGATGGAGCTTTATGGGCACTACAGACAACATACAAAACTCCATTAGAGATGTCGTTGTATCAATTGGTTTTTGGGAAATCATGTTACTTGCTAGTCGAACTGGAACACAAAGAAATGTGGGTAATTAAGCAAGTGAACATCGACTATAAAGTGGTTGGAAAGAAAAACCTGTTGGATATCACTCAATTAGAGGAGGTTAGGAGAAATGCTTATGAAAATGCTGCAATTTACAAGGAAAAGACCAAACAATGGCATGACAAGATTATTTTACAGTGACAATTTACCGCGGGTTAACAGGTTTTATTATTCAATTCTTGACTCAAATTGCACCCAGGTAAATTATGTTCTCGTTGCTCTAGACCTTTTAAAGTTGTCGCCGTATTTCCTCATGATGTTGTCACAATTCGAGATTTACATGATGGACACCAATTCAAAGTAAATGGATAGGGGCTAAAACCCTATTTTGGCAGCAATGATCAAAAGCAAGCAAAGACCATTAAATTGGTCAAAAAGTTTTAATTTTTAGTTACTACTCCATAATTTTAGTTTATTTTGTTTATGTATTGTTAAATTTTGTTTTCATTTCTTTTTGCAGAATAAGTAGGTACCATTGTCGATGCATTGAAAACTTATTGTCAACGTATTTTGAAAATCTGTACTACCATTATAACTCATCAGAATTCAGGGAAATTCAGATTCTGTCGTTGGATCGAAGATCATTCAGCCATTTGATCCTTCTGAGCAAGCACGATTTCTATTGGACACGACTGTTCCCGCCAGCTTTATATATCTCTCTACAAAACAACGCTTCTCTATCTTTCTCTTTCACTTACTATAAATCTTCCTCTACTATACCGGGTGTAACGCATTCAAGCAACCATTTTTATTTCTTTTCTCTTCTCAAGATCATATCTTTTTAACTTTATATCGTTTTCCCTCAACAAAAGATGGAAAAAATAAGAGGCTTGGTCAAGAAAGCCACCAAATCTACTGGAGAACATACATCCTCTACTACCATAGTTCGTGAATTGAAATCCCCCAGGCAAGTGTAGACAAAGGAGCTAGTGATCTTTTTGAACAAAGTGGCAAAGGAACGATTTCAAGACAACATGTTGAAGCGAAACTTCCATCCCGAACAGGGCATTTTCCTTTCTCCATAACAAGACTTGGGTAAGCAAGTATACAAAACCATCTCGGGGTTGAAGTGGGAAACTTTTTACACCCATCCTGGAAGCTATTCTCCTTAATTAGTACGCGAGTTTTATGCTAACCTTTACGATCATGAGTTAGAGTTCATTTTTGTTCGAGAAGGCTTAATACCATGGGACACTAAGAAAATCAATGAGTCGTACAACACCAAGGTGGATGTAGACGAACACTCCGGGTTCATTGAAGACATCACAGATGAAAAATGTGACCTATTAATGAAAGATTTGTGCATCGAGGGAGCATTGTAGACGGGTTCCCATCAAAAGAATTATATGATGCACCATCGCTTCCTGGCGCTGCAAGGAAAAATCTGGCTTCATTTTGTCAACTACAAGCTAAAGCCCTATACTCACAGCACCACATTCACCCTCGATAATATGTATCTGGTACATTCAATCATCAAGGGCAGAAAGATTGATGTAGGCGTAATACTTTACCAGAAAATTGCTAACTAGGCCGTAAGACAAATTGGAATCTTGGTTTTCCCATCATTGGTGATGTTATTGTACCAGCAAAGAGGAATCGTGCCCCGTGCTGGTGAGGAAGTACTGGAAAATAAGGGCTCGATCAATGAAGCCTCTATAGAAAGAATGACTTGTGGCAAGCACACGCCGATATCGAATGAGGCAGAAACCAGCAAGATAAGGAAGGGAAAAACCAAAGCAGATAGCAAAAGATCAAACTTGAATGCAGAGACATCATTATGGCGTAAACTGAAGGATGTTGAAAATATGGTTAATTCTATCAACAATAGGCAGATCAGGTTTGTCGCTACTATGGAGAAATCCCATAATTTATTTTATGCTTATACCAAATCATCGAACAATTCTATTGTAGTCACATTCGGCCAACTGAGCCCATCCTCACAATTGGAATTCCCAGTGTTTCTACCAATCATTCGAAATTATGACCTCTCTTCTACGGATGACGACTTCGAAGACCAAGATAGGTCGGTGGCATCCCTTCCCATTGTACAGATCTCAAATAATGACAAAGAAGAGGAATCTAGGGACATTGAATTATACTTGTGAAAGATTGATAGCATGTTTGAGGATGGTATTTTTGCTGATCAAGAGGACACTATTGTTAAGAAGAAAGTTGCTACTGCAGAAGAGAAGGTTATTGCTGAAGAAGAAGAAGTTGCTGAAAATGAAAAAGAAAGAGAAAAAGAAGATTCTGTTTTGAACATTGTCACTGCACCCGAGTCTGTCGGTAAAAATATTGATAATTTGGAGTGAGCTCAAGCGAGATTGGCAAAATTTTTTGAGGTAACCAATGAGGAACAATGCAATTCATTTGTAATAGAGGTCTACACTAGACCATTTCAGGTGGCCTCTCCTACACAGGAAGTAGCCAATGATGTCGGGGTAGAGCCGGGAACTGAGGAGCAATCTGAGGATCGTGCAAAGCCAAAAGAAAATAAGAGAAAGCGCTTCAAGGATAAAAAATTAAAAAAGAAAGAGAAGAAAAGGAGAAGGAAGAAACATTGTGCAACTACATCGATGGCTGAGGATAACTGAACTAGTTTATTTTAAGCTTTAATTGTAGTATTCATGCATTGTATGTAGCTGTGAGTTTTATTTCGATAAGTATACATTATTATTGTATTTTTTATTGTCATTACATTTTCATGTTAGTGAATTAGGGACAATTAAAACTTTAAGTTTGAGGGAATGCACATGGGGCTTGGAAATGCTCCCATATTTCAATTTTTTCTTTCGGTAATGAAGCATGCAAGGTTTAATTATAGTTAATGAAAATCGTTCAAAATTTTTTGTTATATTCAATGCTTAATTCTTGAATCATGAGAATTATCAATGAATGAGTTTGATAAATTTGACAGAAGATTGTAGCTTCAATTCTTTGATGAATAGATTAGGTTGCAATAGTAATGGATGACTACTATCATTCCTTAAGTCTTGAATGGATCTACTTTTTACAACTGCTTATATATGTAGCTATAAATTAGAGACACTCCAAAGTGGGTGTAGTATAGAATGTTAAAGAGGGAACACTCCAATACAAGCATTAGAAAAATCAATATGGCCAAAGATTGTTTTGTATGAGTGTGTGTCGGCACAATTACGTACTCCCTGTGGGTTTGTTGCACTCCATCGTTACTTCTCAGGAGCAAAGGTAAAGTAATGCAATGATATCCCTTATTCTGAAAAATAAAAAATATATAAAATATATAAATACTTAGTATTTTACAATAAATGTTGTAATGGTAGATAGAACTTAGGGTTTGAAGCATGATGTCAGCATTGATGAAGTTGCAATCTTATTCATCCATGCTTATGGATTGTCGATACAATATTCTTTCATCTGAATGTGATTTATTCATTAGGAATTTAGAGAGTTCAAGTTGCTAGAATGATCATTTGCCTTAGTAAAAGTTTCATATCCTTGCTAGTTTCAATTTTACTTAAGGACAAGTAAAAACTTAAGTTTTTGGGAGTGATAGCACTAGAAAGAACATAGGTTTTCCCCCTTACTTGTTGGTTAAATTGTTCCCATTTAGTTATCCTTAGCATATATTTTAGCATTTTTAGTTTAGTGAATTGCATTTTATAACTCAGTGAATCCTAGCCTATTTTATCTTTAATTTTGCTATCTTTTTGCGTTAATGTCACTACGTGAGTTAATTCCAGATTGCGTCCAGAATTGTCGCCGCACCTGACAGTTGTCCGGATAAGAACTAAAATTGCGTGAGTTGTCTAGTCTGGTATAACCAACTTGTACGTACAAGGAAAGAATAATTTTGAGGAAATGACACTTGTACTATTGGAGGAGGACATAAAAGGTTGACATGAGAAGAAAATGAGGAGTTTTTTCATTATCATTATCTTCTTCATCCTACCTTGAAGCTTGCGGCTGTGGCAGCTTAAGCCTCTCCGAGGTGAGCCAATGTGAAAATTGATGTAGACGAGCTTCTGACGATGAGACCTAAGTGCAAGACAATAGGGAATAGAGAGATTCAGTTGAATAGTCTAGGTATAGTATTCTCTACACGATTCTTTCCTATTTTTTTCTAAATGCTAGTGATTATTCTTTATTTTCTATTTGCATGGAAGTACACATGAATTCTTGGTTAAATGTTATCTTATTTAATTTTTCTTTTATTATTTAATCTTAGGGTTTAAATGTTTCTTAACATGGAAGTGTTATTGCAATCACTGACACTAAAAAGTGTAGTGTCAATTCGATCCAACAAGCATTGCAACGAAAGTTGAGTAAGGATTAGAGGAATTTAGTCCACTTGTTCTTAATAGTGTCAAGTTGTCGACATTGGAAGGTGGGGTTAATGTGCATGTTTAACTCTTAGATTAAATAAATGAGTGACACTGGGTAAGATATATATTAAATTTGATTTCCTCGACAATCACCTATCCTTTTATACCTTATGAGCACTTAGTATTCTGCTAAAGATTCATGCTGGGGATCTCAATTTACCCTTATCATATTTTATTTTATTGTTTCAAAATTATTGCATCGACAACTATCCTCATAATTTATCTCATTTCTATCTACTAATTGCACTGATATTAATAGACAAAAGACACCCATCCTTGTGGGATCGATATCTAGTAGACTCACATTTGTCTACTATACTTGCATCGACATTGTATGCTTGCACATTATTGTTGTGACGTTAAACAACTGATCACGTGTGAATATGATATGCGAATTTTTCAAGTATGCACGTAGAATCGAGTAATAAATTGATGAATGAGTATCATTTCCACAAGGAATGGATGAGTGCTCTTTATCTAGGTTTTCAACTAATCGGCTTATTTCACTGTTTTTGCAAACGAGGTAAGTTTGTATGTTAATAAGCATTAATGTAATTGTGCTTTAAATGCTTTATATTTGCATTATTGATGAATACGACTTTACGAAAATGTTCGACGAAGATTGGCAACGTGTGAAATCTCAGTTGAACCTTAGGAATAGCTTAGGATACAAATGACATGCCATTAGGGATTATGTGATTTGAGTGCTGGTCCATATGTCCTACCGGTGGCTGAGTTATCTGGCATGTATTGTGGATTCTTGTCAGCTTGTGTAAGCAGCACTGTGTAGCATTGTCATGACCGTCAACTTGTGTGAGCAGACTCGTTGTTAGCTCAAAAGTGAGCATTATATGTGATACGAGATTGAGATAGCTTCAGCTATGTATGTGGCACTTAGGTTTCCTGAGTATTCGATAGTATTTGAAATGGTTCAACGGGTATATAAAAGATATGGATGTGTATGAGATTGATACGAGATGATACAGGTATGTACATTAACTGTATAAGCTTTGAATCGAACAAACTTGTGAAAATTCTTATTTAACCTTGTGATTGAATATGTGATAAGTTTGTGTATTTATTTGGGTTATATATTGATATGATCAATTATTTAAATTGTATTTCTATGGTAAGATGAGTTTAATATCATACGAGTTTACTAAGTTTTATAGCTTACATTGTTTATTTTTCTGTATTTTATAGTAAAATCAAAGTTAGCTCAGTTTCGGGAATCGTCGGATACCTCATCACACTATCAAGCTATCACTTTGGTACTTTTGAGTCTATGTTTTGGGGATATATGGCATGTATAGGAACTTTGGTCATTTTGGTTTATATTAGTAATGAATTTAGCCATTTGGATTGGCTTGTAAATGTTTAATGTTAGCTTTGATATATAACCATGAGAGTTCATTTACTATGGTTGAGTTGGTTGTGTAAATATATATATGCAAATGGCCTTTATTGTGCATATGGTAATTGCAATATAAATGCTTGTGATGAAAGGTAGTTTGTGAATTGGTAATTTGTGTATCATATTTTGATAAATTGAGATTGTTATATTTGTGATTATAGGTAAGATGATTCTTAAATGAATGTGGTCTTATTGATGATTTATGAAAGTGAGGTTTTGTATGAAATTGAATGGCATATTATGGTATTTTTGTACCTTGTATATGTTCGTATTGAAATGGGATGAATTATGCTTGGTTGAGGTTGGTTGAATGCCTATTTATGCCATTTTGTGTGCCATTTGGTTTGGTGTAGGTGTATGCAAAATTTGGTGGCAAGATAACTTGGTAAATAGTTTATTTTTGTCTACATGAGTAGAGACACAGGCGTGTGTCTCAGTTATGTGTGACACATGGGCAGGGACACAGGCGTGTGTCTCAGCTGTGTTTGACACACGGTCAGGTTACATGGTCATGTGTACCTTGGTTTTGAATTAAAAATCAAGTCAGTATGCTCCACACAACCTTGCACACGGGCATGTGACTTGGCCGTGTGGCATAAGTCAGTATAACCTATATGTTTGGCACAGCTTGGCACATGGGTGTGTGTAGCCATTTCGAAGGGCACACGGGCTGGTCACACAGGCGTTTGGTTGGCTCTGTGACCCAAATCAGAGAGTTACTGTAATAGTTCGATTTAACCCTAGTCGGCATAGAGGTTTCAAGACTACAAATCTGAGTCAGAAAAATGTTTAAATATTATTTTTCATGCTTATGATATGTGAATTAGCACGTGTGAAAGTTTCGTATAAAGATTTGGTTATTTGTGTGCTCAATTTGATAAAAGGACCTAATCGCATAAAATGTAAAAGTTGCCTGTTGTTTGTTAAAAGTGCCTATTTGACTTGGCTTATTACATGAGAGGTCCTTATGTTGTTATTTGACCATTGAACTTATGAGTGGACATTAATGGCCTTGTTATTAATGTTTTAAATGTTATAAAGCTAAGGGAAAAATGGTAAATGATGAATTAATATATGATTAATAAAACCAGAGCATGAAATTGGCTATTATTCATGTTCCATAGCCAAAAATAGCAAAGAAAATAAAAGAAAAAAAACATCTATGGTTCGGCCATTTCATTCCTTGATTAAGGTATGAGTTTTGTTCGGTTTTTTATAATTTCTACGTTTTTTTAATCATTGCTTCGAGTACTATCTAGCCCATGTCTCAATTTTTTATTTTGTTGATGATTTTGAGATATTCCATTGATGAAACTATGATCTTTTTTATGTTAGTTGATGAATTATGAAAGATATGTTTTGTGTTAACATATGTTGTCTTTGAATTTTTGGTGATTTTGAATAAAATGGGCTAAATTGTGAAAATGTTATTTTGAGGGACTAAAATGTGAAATAAATGAAATGTGTGGACTGATATGAGAGCTATGAAAATTAGGCTAAGCTTGTGTACAAGCAAATTATGTGTATTTTGTGATTTTATGAATTAGGGAATAAAGTGTGAAAATGTGAAAATATGAGGGCTAGTTTGTAAAATGCCCTAAATATGTGTCTATGGATTGTTTTGAATATTTTAGTGAAAAAAAGGGTTAATTTTGAATACATATAGATCAAGAAAAGTGGAATTCAGACTTAGACTAAGGGAAGACGAAGATTGTAGAGTAAATAGTCCGAGTTGACAATTTAGAGTACGAGGTAAGTTCGTACGTAAAACATGATGTTATAAGTATATTTTACTATTTTGGTTATACCTAGATTGCATAGATATTTGATTTGGGTGAATAAGTTGATAAATTAAGGGTATTTGGCACTAAGTGTGCGATTTAAAGTAGCTTCGGCTATATGAGGTGCTAAGTGTGCGATACCGAAATGGATTCGATTAATTGAGATGGCACTATGTATGCAGAATTATTATAGCTTCGGCTAACCTTAAAAGCACTAAGTGTGCGGATGATTAAAGCACTGGTGATCTTCAGAAAATTTTAAAATATCCGAACAAGAGGTGAGAATGAAAACGAATGAATACGGGAATGTTCAGGTAAGTATAATACCTATGTGGTAGATGGTATAATGCATAAAAAGTTTATTGAATTTGGTATAAACATATGGACGATGTTGGCATGGACTTGATGAATGAGTTGAGGATATATAAGTACTTATGTGTTGATGTTTCATATTTTATGTACTGTTGATGTTTTTGGTACGAGTTTACTAAGCTTTTGAAAGCTTACTTTGTGTATGTTTGCATTGTTTTATAGATATCGACGCTACTGCAAGCCCGGGGATCACCAAGGATCATCACCACACTATCGAACCTCATTTTGGTACTTTTGAAAATGTATATTTTTAAAATATGGCATGTATAGGCTAGTGGTTCTGGGATCATGCTTTGTGATGTATATACTTAGCCATGTGATTGGGCTAGTTGCTGTTTAAACTCATAATTAATAATGGCTTATGGTATGTGATGTTAATATGCAATTGTGGTATGTTGTAATAGGTTTTGGTAAGTTTAGTTTGAGATTGAATGATGTATGTAAGGAAATGTTTCGGTATGATCTTATCTTATGTTGGCATGAATTGGTAAGGTTCATAAGTAGGAAAATGGTTGATATTGTTTTGATATAAATGATGAATGTTTTGGCATAAAATTGGCTGAAATGGTGATGCATATATGCTTGTTTCTTTGCTTGTAGGTTGAACAAAATTTGTGGTGGCAAATTGGCTATTCAAATGGCATATTTTTGTCCACACGGATAGAGACACAGGCGTGTGTCTCAGCCATCTGCGACACACGGCTATATTGCACTATCGTGTGTCCCCTGAGGTACCCTACAATTGTAAGTTAGGCCCAACCACGGCCAATGCACACAGGCGTGTGGCTAGCTGTTTGGCGCAAGTCAGACATGACCGCGACCAAGGCACGTGGGCGTGTCTTGTAGCCCTATGATCAAGTCAGTAGCTATGCCTTCTTTTGCCACGGCTTAGACACACGGGCGTGTCTAAGACCGTGTGAGGCACACGGCCTGTTCACACGGGTGTGTAGCCTTTTAATAGTTGAAAATTTTTATAACTTCTGAAACTTTCATATGTTATCGAATTGATCCTGAAAGCATGTTTTAGACTTCGTACGATCGTTTAAAATTCATGTTGAATATAAATGATATATGTTTATTGAAATGATAGGATATTTGATTTTTGATGGTTCTGATCTATGTTATGAGTACGGTAATGCCTCATAACCTATTCCAGCGACGGTTATGGGATAGGGGTGTTACAGTTACATAGGGTAGGACACGGGTTGGGACACGGCCATGTGATCCCATTTCGTATGTCCACACAGCGTGTGACGCGGGCGTGTCTTTGGCTATGTAAGACACACGGCTGGGCCACACGAGCATGTGTCCCCTGTAATTTGAAAAATTTTCTAAATTTTGTAAAATTTTCCATAGATATCAGTTTAGTCCTGAACCACCCCGAATGTATGTTAAGGGCCTCGTAGGCTCGTATTAGGGACAATGTGAATGATTTTGAATGATGTTTATTTGAAATTCGAAAATGTATGTGAAATGTATGGTTATTTGCAGAATAAATTAGATAATACTCTTAACCATATTTTGGATTTGAATAAGGGTGAGGGGTGTTACATTTATTGGTATCAGAGCTACTGTTTAGTCGATTCTCGGACTAACATAGCATATGTGAAAGTCTAGCTATACATGCCATATATAACCTATGATAGTGTGATATCTCCCGACAGATTAAATCATGTTTTATATAGTAAATGGATCCCAATCAAGCTGTAGCTAATGATGTTGAAAGTAATGAGCTAGCCTCCGTTCATGGAGTAACGCAATTGGAATCGAGACCCGTATCGGGTAGTCAGGGAAGAAAGTCCAAGGAAGCCTTCTTCTAGATGATGAACGAGTTGTTTACTGAGTATGTCCAAACAAATCCGGGTACTCAGCAACCTCTACCCCCACTTAATCCCCAACTGGTTCCTGTAGCTCTTCAAGGTGTAGAACTTTTACGATTGAATAAGTCGCCAGTTGCTAAAATAAAAAAATACGAGGCTGAAGAGTTTAGAGCTACCATTGACGACGATCCTGAGGGAGTTGAGTTTTGGCTTGAGAATACGATTAGAGTATGAACTCTCATGCACACCAGCTGGATGTGTAAAATGTGTCGTTTCACTTCTGAGAGACACTGCATATTAGTGGAAGAATACTTTAGTATCTATGGTACCGAGAGAAAGGGTCACTTGGGAATTCTTTCAAGCCAAATTCAATCACCCAACGGTTTATTGATCAAAAATGAAAAGAGTTTCTGGAGTTGAAACAGGGTCAAATGTCTGTAACTAAGTATGAAAGAGGGTTTGTGAGACTTAGTAAATATGCTCGGGAATGTGTTCCAATTGCGACAATTATGTGGAAATGATTTGAAGATGAATTGAAAGAAGATATCAAATTGCTAGTCGGGATGGAGTTGAAAGTTTGCAAGAACTGTCCTTTAATGACTCGAGGTTATTGTTTTTCGGCAAATTTGATGCTTTTACCATGTGATGAATTTGATGTGATTCTGGGTATGGATTGGTTGACTCTGCATGATGCTATTGTGAATTGTAAACAAAAGACTACTGGATTGAAATGTCAGAATAGTGAAATTCTTCAAATTTAATCAGATGAGTCAAGTGGATTGCCTATTGTGATATCATTGATGTTAGCTTAGAGATATGTGCGAAAAGGTAGTGATGCATACCTTGCATATGTACTGGATACAAAAGTATCAGAATCAAAGATTGAATCAGTGCCAGTAGTCTATGAGTATCTGGATGTATTTCCAGAAGAGTTACTGTAACATCCCGAATTAGGGCCTAGTCGGAACAGTGGTTTTGAGACCACAAATCTGAGATAGAAATAATTATTTTATGACCCTCATGAGGTTTATATTATGAATGCATGCTTGTGTGAAAGTTTCATGAAGAAATTCTATGCACAAAATGTCAAATTGCATTTTAGGGACCAAATTGAATAAAGCGAAAACTTGCATTCTAGAAGCTTTAAGCATGAAATTGCATTAGATTATGAATTAGAAGGTCCTAATTAGAATTTGACCAATTTTTAAAATTTTGTACAAAAATAGACATGCATAGAAAAAAATTGGAAAGAGAAACCCTAAGGGCATTTTGGTCATTAGGTAATTAAAAGAATAAAAAGGGAAAATCAAACCAAAAATGTGTCCATCTTCCTCCTTGGCTGCCAAAAATCACAAACACCATAGTTAGGGTTTTGTTCAACATTTCCAAGCTCAATAATAAGTGTTCCCTAGCCTCGTTTTTAATGTTCTCTGTATTTTTGAAGTCCCGGTAACATGATCTACCCATTTCTAGCTATATTTTGAGCTAGAATTCATGTATGAAAACTGACCCATGCAAGACATGCTTGTATTCTCTGTAATATGAATGTTTGATGCATCATGAACATCTTTTATTAGGTGATTTTTAGTGAAAACACTTAAACAAGGGACTTGTTTGTAAAAGTGTAAAAGTGAGTAGTAATAATGTGAAATAAAAGAAAATATGGGCTGATATGAGCATAGAAAAAGTTCGGCTAAGCTTGGGTAATCAAGAAAATGCATGCATTTCATTTTACGAGCCTAGGGACTAAATCATAAATATGTTAAAGTTTAAGGGTCAAAATGTAAATTTGCAAGAGTATAATTTATTTACCCGTTTGAATAATGTGAATAATAAACAAGTTAAATTTGTCATTATAGATTAAGAAAATGTGAATCGGTACCTGATCGAGGAAAGAATAGAGTATACGACAACTAGGCTCTATTATCATCGTTTTTTACCGAGGTAAGTACATTTGCAAATAATGTGGTATTGTAGTATGTTTTAATACTTTAACATGATGTGATACAAGTGAGAAAAATCTCATTTGAACCTTAGGAATAGTTTAGGATACAAGTGACATGTCACTAGGAACTAAGAAGTCCAAACTCGTTGAGTGGTCTGGGTTTGTGAGGTATGTAGCATCCGAGCTCGTTGAGAGTTCCAAGTTCATTATGGATGCAAGCATCCGAGCTCGTTGAGAGGTCCGAGTTCATAATGGATGCAATACATGTAACATCTGGGCTCTTTGACAGGTCCGAGTTCATTATGGATGTGTTACATGTTATGTGGTAGCTTCGGCTATGTTGTATATGTGGCACTTATGTGCAAGGTTTCTGAGTATCCAATAGTATTCCGAGAGTTCAACGGGTAATGTAATGAATTCAATGAGAGTCCCGAGAAGGACATATGAAAGAGGTATGGCTATGGATACTTTACGATGAGTACAGGTATGTATTCTAAACCTATGAGTAAGGCTTTAATAAAGATCGATTTACGATGAACAAGTATATATGTGCGTATGATGAGTAAGTAGAAAGGTTTGAATGATGAATAATTTTTAGGTATATGTTGCTATGTTTCTATATGTTGATTCCTTATTACCATTTCATATTATTTGTATGTGGACTTACTAATCTTTAATGCTTACTCCCCTCTCTTTCCATCCTTTGTTGTTCCGCCAAGCTAGCTTGGGGATCGAAAGCTTTCGGAGTATTCAATCACACTATCAAAAGACTATTGGGTATAGTGAAATTAGTTTTTTGAGTATGGCACGTATAGGAAACTTAGTCATTTTGTGGTATGTGTCATGCTATTTGGCCAAATTGTGAAGGCCTATGATAATGATGATTCATTTTGTAATGGCCATGTGATATGGCTCATATTTGATCGTTTGGTTTGTAATCTAATTACCCATGCATGCATGTGTTAGTGTCTTGATGGTAGGATATGTTGTTGCTTGGTGAATGCATGATAATGATATGGTATGTTGTTGATTGATGAATGTATGGTAAAGTGTAGATTAAGTGCTAAAGGTTAAAGGATGTCCTAATGACTTAAAATGACTATGTGCATGATTACACAATTTGAGGTTATGGTAACAAGTTTAATAATGCATGAAATGGGTGTGGAATGCCTCTAAATGGTGTAACAAATGAGGGTGCAATAAGATGACATTATGAAGATGTGAGAGTGCCGTGGTGTGGAATGTTTGAGTGTATAACTATGTCTTGTTGCATGTTGTACAGTGTGTTTGAATGTATGAGTGATTGAGGGTGACCAATGGCTTGGAAAATAGCCTCCAAAAAGGTCCACATGGGTAGACACACGGGCATGTGTCTAGGCCGTATGTGACACACGACCAGCCCCTTAGGCGTGTTGCTCAGCCGCGTGTCCCCCGCACCTAAAATTTCTAAGTAATTTTTCATGGTAGTAGACACACGGGCAGAGACACGGCCGTATGTCTCAATCGTGTGAAGGACACGGCCTAGCACACGGACGTGTACCATGGCCGTGTGCCCCTAAATGAGTGATGATGTCATAAACAGAATGTCTAGATTTTTGGACACAGGCAAGGACATGGGCGTGTCTAGGCCTTGTAAGAGACACAGGCCAAGGACATGGGTGTGTGCTCGGCCGTGTGAAAACCCCTGTAGGTTTGAAAGGAAAAATAATTTTTAGAAATCCCACACCGGTAAAGGACACGGGTGTGTCCCAAAGCACACGGGCATGTGCATTAACTCCACACGGGCGTGTGAGGCTCAACCCTAGAAATTTTCTTAGAATTCTTTAATTTCTAGGATTAGTCCCGAATTGTTTTTGATGTATGTTTTGGACCTCGTAGGTCCATAATAAGGATAATATGATTTTGTTTGATTGGTTTTAATTTGGAATGAAATTTGATGACCCATGTGTTTTGAAAATGTCCTGTCTATGTTTGGTAATGCCTCGTACCTTGTCCCGATCTCGGGTACGGGTAAGGGGTGTTACAGTTACCGGGGTTGTCACTGATCAGAGAGGTCGAGTTTGCCATTGAATTAGTACCAGGAACATCACCAATATCTATAGCTCCGTATAGAATGGCTCCAACAGAATTGAAAGAATCGAAAGCTCAATTGCAAGAGTTAAGAAATAGAGGTTTTGCGCGACCTAGTTTTTCGCCCTGGGGTGCGCCAGTGTTGTTCGTAAAGAAAAAAGGGGATCGATGAGATTGTGTATTGAATATTGTCAGCTTAATAAGGTTACGATTAAGAATAAATATCCATTTCTGAGAATTGACGATTTGTTTGATCAATTGAAAGGAGCAACAGTATTTTTTAAGATTGATTTAAGATCTAGCTATTATCATTTGCGAGTTAACGATTTAGATGTGTCAAAAACTACATTCAGAACATGGTACGGGCATTATGAATTTATTGCTATGCCTTTTAGATTAACTAATGCTCCTGCAGTGTTTATGAATTTGATGAATCGGATCTTTAGGCTGTATTTAGAAATATTTGTTGTTGTATTCATTGATGACATTCTGATCTATTCCCAAGATGAGTCTGAGCATGCTAAACATTTGAGAATCGCGTTACAAACATTGAGAGACAAGTAACTATTTGCTAAATTCAACAAATGCTAGTTTTAGCTCCGA
Source organism: Gossypium hirsutum (assembly GCF_007990345.1). Classification (NCBI taxonomy): domain Eukaryota; kingdom Viridiplantae; phylum Streptophyta; class Magnoliopsida; order Malvales; family Malvaceae; genus Gossypium; species Gossypium hirsutum. The sequence continues at coordinate 49,286,755 of NC_053430.1, read as the reverse complement.
GAGGTTGGATTTTTGGGACATATTGTTTTAGCAGAAGCCATCAAAGTTGATCCGAGTAAAATTTTAGCAGTTGTTGATTTGAAATCACCAAGAAACGTATCCGAAGTCAGAAGCTTTTTGGGACCAGCTAGCTATTATTGGTGTTTTGTTAAAGGATTCTTGATGATTACACCGATGACTAGGTTGCTACAGAAAGATGTGAAATTCGAATGGTCTGAGAAATGTCAACAGAGTTTTGAATAGTTGAAAGTGTTGTTAACTGAGGCACCAGTTTTGGTTCAACCTAAGTCTAGTAAAAAGTTTGTAATTTTCAGCGACGCGTCATTGAACAGTTTGGGTTGTGTTTTGATTCAATAGGGTAAAGTGATAGCATATGCTTCCAAACAGTTGAAACCGCATGAAAAGAATTATCTGACACATGATTTAGAGTTGGCCGCTATTGTTTTCATATTGAAAATTTGTTGACATCATTTAGACGGTGAAAAGTGTCATATCTTTACCGATCACAAAAGCTTGAAGTATATAATGACTCAAAAAGATTTGAATTTGCGTCAACGAAGATGGCTCGAGCTATTGAAAGACTATGAGTTAGTGATTGATTATCATCTGGGAAAACTGAATGCAGTCGCGGATGCTCTAGGTAGAAAATCTTTATTTGCTTTGCGAGAGATGAATACGAAGTTAACTTTTTCTGATGATGGTTCAATTTTGGCTGAACTAAAAGCTAAACCTTTATTTCTTCAGCAAATTTGTGAAGCTTAAAAGTGTGATAATGATTTACAAGCTAAAAGAGTGCAATGTGAGTCGACTACTGATTCAAACTATCAAATTGGATCCAGTGATTGTTTAATGTTCCGAGGTAGAATTTGTATACCAAGGAATTTCGAGCTCAATCAAAAAATTTTACACAAAGCACATAGTGGTTGTTTATCTGTACATCCGAGGAGTAAATAAATGTATAATGATTTGAAATAATTGTATTGGTGGTCAAGCATGAAACGAGACATTTCAAAGTTTGTGTCAAGATGCTTGGTTTGTCAACAAGTTAAAGCCGAACATCAAGTGCCTTCAGAATTACTACAGCCTATGATGATACCAGAGTGGAAATGGGATAGAGTTACGATGGATTTCGTATCAGGTTTACCCCTGTATTCGAAAAAGAAAGATTTTATTTGGGTTGTCATTGATCGACTGATGAAGTCTACACATTTCATTTCGGTGCATATAGACTTTTCACTTGATAGATTAGCTGAGTTGTACATCTCTGAGATCATTAGATTGCACGGGGTGCCAGTTTCTATTATTTCGGATAGAGATCCGAGATCTACATCGCGATTTTGGAAGAAATTGCAAGAAGCTTTGGTTACACAGTTGCAATTTAGTACTGCATTTCATCCGCAAACTGACGGTCAGTTTGAGACAGTAATTCAGATTGTCGAAGATATGTTTCGTTGTTGTGTGTTAGAGTTTGAAGGAAATTGGGAGAAATATCTACCATTGGTTGAATTTGCGTATAACAATAGTTTTCAATCGAGTATAAAAATGGTACCGTATGAAGCTTTATATGGACGTCAATACCGAACTCTTTTATACTAGATCGAGCTTAGTGGGAAAAGATTCATGGGGTTGATTTGATCAGAGACACCAAAGAGAAAGTGAAAATAATTCGCGACAGTTTGAAAGCAGCTTCAGATCAACAGAAATCTTACGCGGATTTGAAATGTAAAGAGATTGAATTTCAAATCAGTGACAGAGTATTTCTAAAAGTATCTCCCTGGAAATAGATTCTTAGATTTGGTCACAAAGAAAAATTGAGTTTGCAATTCATTGGGCCATATAAGATCATTGAAAGAATAGGGCCAGTGGCATATCGGCTAGCTTTACCGTCAGAATTAGAAAAGATCCACAATGTATTTCATGTGTCGATGTTATGATGGTATCAATCATATCCATTGCATTTAATTTCTCCAGCAGAGATTGAAATTCAACCTAATATGACGTATAATGAGGAACTGATCAGAATTTTAACTCGAGAGGTTAAAGAGTTGAGAAATAAAAGCATAGCTTTAGTGAAAGTACATTGGCAGCGTGACGTGCTTGAAGAAGCTACGTGGGAACTTGAGGAAGCTATGAGAAAATAGTACCCTAACCTCTTTTCTGGTAAGATTTTAGGGGACGAAAATTCTTAAGGCGGGAGAGTTGTAACAGCTCATTTTTAGTCAAATCAGAACAGTGGTTTTGGAACCACAAATCCAAGGTTAAAATTGTAACATCTTAATTTTGGGCTTAGTCAGAACTGTGGTTTCGGGACCACAAATCTGATGAGAAAAATTTTATTTTTATTATATTTTTATGGTCTACGATTTCACAGAATGATTTCGTGAAAATTTCGTTCAAAATTTTCAACGTTTGAGCACTCAATTTAGTAAAAAGGACTAAATTGTAAAAAGTGAAAAAGTTGAGTTTTAGATGTTAAAGATGTCTAATTGTCATGAAATTTTAAATGGGAGGTCCTCCAATGATAATTAAACCATTGTATAACTTATTGGACAAAAATGGCCTTGGTTGGGTAAAATTTGAAAGAATAGTAAAAAGGGCATTTTGGTCATTTAAGGGTAAAATGAATTAAAAGACAAATTTTAAACTTAAAATGTGTCCCTTTCTTCTTGCTACAGCAAAATGTACCAAGAGCAGCCATGGTTAGGGTTTGGCCAAGCTTCCAAGCTTAATAATCAAGGAAATCGAGATTTGGGCTTAAATCGAGAAAATACAAGGCTATGGACTAGAATGGTAAATTGTCATTTCTAGATCCAAGGTAAGTTTGTACATATAATTTATCGATTCTTTTTGTTTTATTATATTTTGCTATCATATGAAACGTGGCTACCTATAGAATGATTATTTGTTGTAAATTACAAATTAAAAAAGGACTATGAATAAATTGTAACATGTTGGAAAGTGACGAATTTCCCGGTTGAGCCTTCAGAATAGAAACGATACGAATGATCTATTGTGAGGTCACGTGTGTAGTACTAAGTGCAGGCTACTATGCGTACCCGATAACTTCGATCACGTGTGTAGTACTAAGTGCAGGCTACTACGTGTATCAGATGGTTAGGTCACATGTGTAGTACTAAGTGCAGGCTACTACGTGTACCAGATAATTGGTCGCATGTGTAGTACTAAGTGCAGGCTACGATGCGTACCAGATAGCTTTGGCTACAAGTGTGAAAATATGTGCAGGCAACTGAGTATCAGTTATTATTCCGAAGAGTTCAACGGGAAAATCGATTAAGTAAAAATACATGTGAACATGATTATATGATGAATAAGTGCAGGTATATGTTTAAGAAAATTTTGAGCAATATGCTCGATATTTGAGTGAACTTCGATAAGACAAAATGGATTAAGTGAAATTATGTAAGACTGAATTTTAGTAGTAAAACAGGGTTGGACAGCAGCAGTTGTGTGACTTTGAAAATTCACCAAAAATTGTGTAAGTTGAATTAAATTTCAAATAAATTATTTAATTAAAGTTTAATGAGTCTATTTTCATATAAAAGAAACAAGGTAAGCAAAAGAGTTGTATATTATGTGATATTCTAATTTTTGTGAGACAGTGTCAGAATGAATTCGAGATCCCCTGTTCTGACTTGGAAAAATTGTTAGAAATTGTACAAAAATAATTATGGGTTATAATTTATATGCTTAGAATTACTTTTAATAGAAACAAATGGGAACATTATCCAAGTCTCTTACTATGAGATAAATAAAGTTTAGTGAAGAAAGGTTGAATCTATCAAATAGAAAAATAGGGGAGACTTTGAATAATAAAATATACTTATTGGCAGGAGCAAAAATTTTGAAAATTTTATGGTAGAAATATATATGAGTATAACTTCTGGGAAAATTTACAGATCTTAATTTGGAGTTCTGTAACTCTAGATATAAATGATTTAGTTACTATAACTCAAGAAAGCAGCTTAACCAGAACATATGTAAATGTACAATTGGGTTAGTTTTACTATGGAAAGCATGTTAATAAATTGCTTATTATTATTTCATGCAAGCTTACTAAGTGTAAAGCTTACCCCCTCCTTTCTATTTCTTTTAGTGTTGTCAGGTTAGCTTAGGGTTGGAGATCGTCGGAGGTAACATCACACTATCAAGCCAACACCTTGACAGTATAAACACATATGCTAGAATTATCAAGTGAGTGGCATGTATAGGGACCTAGTTTTATAACATGTGTTATTATAATTTGGCCAAATATATTGGTCTTTAGTGAGCTAAAGATTCTTACTTATAAATCTAGCTATTTATGTTATGTTTGATATTGATGATGTGCATATGCTTGTTTGCCCTGCATGGTTGGTAATATGTTATGTGTTGTTGTGAATGTTTAAGTCCGTTAACGCCTCGAGCCTTGTCCCAACATTGGATACGGGTGAGGGGTGTTACAAAAATATTTATTTTATTATTATTTTTAGGTCAACAGTATGATAGTATGATTGTGTGAAATTTTCATTAAGAAATTTTATCGTTTGAATGGTCAATTTGATAAAAAGGACTAAATTGCGTAAAGTGTAAAACTTGTGTTCTATTAGCTAAAGGTGTCTAATAGCTATGAATTATTAAATTAAAGGTACTTGTGTGGTAATTAGACCATTTTTAATATGATTTGAAAAATATGGCCATTAATTAGGTGATTTTAATGATTTATTAACAAGGTTAAAAAGGTAATTTAGTAAAATAAATAAGTAAAATAATAAAACAACAAAGCTATCATTTTTCTGTAGTCTTTCTCACATAAGTTAAGAAGATAGAAACCTCCATGGATGCATGCTAAGTTCGGCCAAGCTTACAAGCTCAATTGGTGAGTAAATTTTGCCCCGTTTTTAATGATTTATATGCTTTTGAGATCGTTGCAACTTAATCTAGCTAGCATAAGGACTAATTTGAAAAAATGTTAAAGTTTTACGGTCTTCTCGTTGATGAATCTATTTGCATTTTGATATTTGATGATAGAAAATGTATGCTTCTTGTTAGATAAACAACATTGTAAAGTGATTTTTGAAAAATTATTATTTAGGGATTAAATTGAGAAATGTTGAAATTTTATGGTTAAATTGTGAAATAAATGAAAAATATGGGCTGCTAGTGACTTAATTGAAATCCAGCTAGCATGGGTATAGGTTGAATTGCATGAATTTGTATTTTTTATGAGATAAGGACTAAATTGTAAAAATGTTAAAATATTAGGGGAAAAGTGTAAAGTTACCTTAATGTGTATTTTGGACTAATTTGAATTGATTTATGATTAAATAAGTTAATTTTGATTACATTTAGATCAAGAAAAGTGAAATTCAGATCTAGATCCGGGAGAAAACAAAGTATCGGACTAATAGACTTATTTTGTCGTTTTTCCAAACGAGGTAAGTTCGTATGTTAAAAAGCATTAATGTAATTGTGCTTTAAATTTATAATTGCATTATTGATGAATACAACTTTATGGAAATGATCGACAGAGATTTGGCGGCGCATGAAATCTCGGTTGAACCTTAGGAATATATTAGGATACAAATTGTGACACCCCTAATGTGACCCTAGTCGGAAAGTGGTTTCGGGACCACAAAACCGAGTCATAAAAATAATTAACCGTCATACTTGATGCTTATTATATGTATATATGCATGTGTGAAAATTTCATGTTTGAATTTTGTTAATTGAAAGTGAATTTTAGTAATAGGACTTATGTGTGACACTTTGAAATGTGATGGGTTAATCTATAAGGATCTATTAGTGCATGTTATGAAAATAATGGGTTTGCATGTCAAATTTCCACCTATGACAAGTAGTGGCCGGCCATGCTATGGGATGAAATGTATTATAAACATTTTATGTTAGTGTTTTATGTTAGAAATAATAAAATAAAGAACATGGGTAATAAAATAATAGTGGTTAGTAGGGGAGAAACAAAAAAATTAGCTAGGTTGCTCCTCCATTGCCGTGACTTGAGGGAGGAAGAAGAAAGTTTGGTTGCTTTAATTTTTGGCTTAGAAGATGGCTAGAAGGAGGAAAAACTATGATTTTAGCTAGTTAGGTAGCTGAAATTTCAAGTAACTCGATAATCCATCGAAGAAGAGGAAGAGGGCTGCAACAAAAAGAAAAATGGAGACAGTTTGCATGTTGAAGGAAACTAAGGATTTAGCTTGTTTAAGAGTTGTATCCTATGTTGGTAAGTTTTCTAAGCTCCCCTCTATCTTTAACTTTGTTGTAAAGAAAAATGATGATGGATTGTGGTTGGAAGGCATGGATGCGGGTGGTAGAAAAGAAAAGCTCTTTGATTAGTTGTAAAAATTACTACTGTCCAATTTTGTGCCTTCGTTATGCTGTCCAAAATTTGAACAAATTAATGGTTCTATTTTCATGCCGATTAGGGGTTGATAAATTGAGTCTAATAGCTAAAATATTATGTTATTCTTACTAAGTTTCAGTTGTTAGTAGTGACGTAACAATGTGACAATTAAATGCATAAATGATTGCTGGAAACTCCAGCTTGAAAACAAATTGTTCCAGCATGTAAATGCTGATTTGAATGTGCTGTAATATGTGGAGGAATTGGTCTGCTGCATGTTTGAAATAAAAGAAAACAATGGTTGTTAAATAATGCTTGCTGTCCAGATTGAAATTATGCTAGAAGGTTGAACAATTGTTGTTCAAATGGAATTTTGGAGTGTTTAATGGACTCCATGTTGCTAAAATTTACATGAATAGAAATTTCTAAGCTTAAATTGTAAGAATTTGAGTTGTGTGGTTTAAATTGTCAAAGATGCATTTGGCAATTGATTATAATTTGTTAAAGGGTGTAAAGTATTGATAGTTCTAAATGGTACATAGTTAAATGAAGATGGAAGCTTGATAAACTTTTATTTAGAATGTGAATTAGATATAAATTAAATAAGCATGAAATCGAATCATGGCATGTTTTATTAAATATGATACATATTGAAATCTATTGTTTTAGATGTAGATTAAATGATATGTGATTGCCAAATGTGATTGTTAAGTGAATAATATTAGTTAAGTACTTAAGCAAATCTATTGTTTTACTTAAGCTTAAGAGCAAAGAGGATCAAAGTCGGATAGGGGAAAAGAGAAAGTAAACGAATAGCCGTGGATATCTAGTCGTCGACCACTTCCGAGGTAAGTTTTAAGTGATTAAACGTTGAGTAAATTCAATCATAATAGGACATAATGAGTTGATTTAATAAGATATGATGTGGCCATGATATGTCTTAAACTCAAATGGTAAGTTCATAAGTGTTTGGACTTGGAAATTTAAGAGCAAATTGCAATAATTTGCTTAGGACAGCAGCCGTAACGTGATTTTAGAAAATCACTATAAATTTTTGGTGTGGAATTATAGGCTGATTAAAATATGTAATCAAAGCTTAATTAGTCTAGTTTCTTATAAAAGAGACCGTGTAAGCAAAGAAATTTCCTATAAAGAGATATTTAAAGTTGTGTGAGACAGTGTCAGAATGACTCCGAAATCTCCTGTCCTGTATTTAGAAAATCACTATAATTTGTACAAAAATGGTTACAAGATAAAATTTATATGCTTAGACTCCTTAATGAGTCTAGTTTCAAATGAAATCAAATAGAACATATTTTGAATTCTGTACAATTAGAAATTTGATTCATAGTGAAGACTGGTCAGATTAGTCAAACAGTGAAACAGGGGAAACTTTAAGAAAAATCTGGTATTGATCGGCCAAACCAAAAATTCTGAAAATTTTATGGATAAGATATGTATGAGTCTATTTCCAGGGAAAATTAACGGCACTCCATTTGGAGTTTCGTAGCTCCATTTACGAATAATTTAATGACTGTTGCTCAGAAAAAAATAGCTTGTGCTGAGTTTGGGATTTTGTTGTAAACCTTAATAAAACCATTTGAGTTGCTTATAAGCTATCGATTAAACATTGGTAATCAAAGTACCAAATCCGTATTAAAGTGAAGCTATAAGCCACAAATGACTAGTATACCTAGTCAATTTTGTTATGATGAAATTGATGTACAAGTATATATATGTGATAGGGCCGAGTGGCCAATGTGATGAATGTGAAAGTATATATATGCGTGATAAGGCCGAATGGCCAATGTGATGAATGTGAACATGTGTATGTGTGATAAGGCCGAATGGCCAATGTGATGAATGTGAACATGTATATGTGTGATAAGGCCGAATGGCCAATGTGATGAATGTGAACATGCATATATGAGATAAGGCCGAATGGCCAATGTGATGAATGTGAAAGTATATATATGCGTGATAAGGTCGAATGGCCAATGTGATGAATGTGAACATGTGTATGTGTGATAAGGCCGAATGGCCAATGTGATGAATGTGAACATGTATATGTGTGATAAGGCCGAATGGCCAATGTGATGAATGTGAACATGCATATATGAGATAAGGCCGAATGGCCAATGTGATGAATGTGAAAGTGTATATATGAGATAAGGCCGAATGGCCAATGTGATGAATGTGAAAGTGTATATATGTGATAAGGCCGAATGGCCAATGTGATGGATGTGGAAGTGTATAAATGTGATAAGTCCCGAAGGGCAATTGTGTCAGTACTATATCCGGGTTAAAACCCCGCAGGCTTTATGCGAGAATATTATCCTGATTAATGTCCGTAGGCTTCGTGCTCGTACTATATCCGAGCTTTAAAGACCCGACGGCTAAATGCTAGGATTCAAGTAAGACTTTGATATTGGGTATCTGCATTAAGTTACCATCAAATAAGTATTATGTATTCAAGATGTTCAGGTATGTATTACTTACTCATCGGTGGAGTGATTTCGAGGTGAATTATCATTATCAAAGAGGTAGGTAAATGTGATTAATATTATAACTCCAAATGTGAGAATGATCTAATTGGTAATGGTATGTTTGTATAATAAAGTATGCGATGAAATATTCTTATGTATTAGTGCATATTCTGCCCAAAAGCCTTATGATCTGAGTATGGGTTGGGTTGAGCTAGATGTGCCAGTACTAGGTAAGGATTATGATTTGTAAGCTTACGTATATGTGATAAGGAATATGTTTGGTTCTTTATGTGCCTATGGTAATTTAGTACTTGTCATGTTGAAATACTTAAAAGTATGGATGTGATTATGAACAAGTGGAAAGGATTATTGAAAGTTGAAAATCGATGAAGAATGTGCTTTGGAAATATTTGACCATCTAGGTCATTATTATTCGAAAGTATATACGTGGCAGCCAAGTGTTGCGTTTAATGATATTATAGATCGAGATGAAGCTCTAGATTAACTTCATCGAACAGTTGAAATGAATGACCAATGATAGTGATTGAGAACACTTTGTTTTGCTTAAAACTTACTAAGCATTAAATGCTTACTCCGTTCTTTGAATCTCTGTTTTATAGATTTTGGTTCGTCAGCTATCGGACTCGGGATTATTGAAGTCGAAGTCACCCACACTATCAAAGCCCTTTTGGTACACTTTTGGTTGAACTCTAAAAATGGCATGTATAGGACTACCCTTTTTGTTGTTGGTCATGTATCCTTCGGTTTTGTGTAAATTTGGATAGCCATGCGAAAATGGCTTAAACATACTTTGATCATAGCATTAAAATCGTTTTGTATGTTGTTTGTCGAGAGGTATGGAAATGTTGGTAACGGTTAGCCATGGGAATGGTCATTCATGATCACTTTTGGTATATGTATGACAAACTCTAGTTGATCCATGGAGGATCATGAAATAGGTAAAGTTTACCCTAAAAATAGATGCTGATAGCAGTAGTGACGTGAATGTGAAAAATCACTAAAAATAGTAGGAATGGAATTAAATAGTGAATAAATTATGTAATCGAACCTTGATGACTCTGTTTTCATAGGAAAGTAACGAAACGACCATATGAACAGCATGTTAAGAGATATTTAAGTTTTCGTGAGACAGGGCCAGAACGGTTTCTGGATTCCCTGTTCTGACTTTGGAAATTCATTATAAATTAACCAGAGATAATTATAAGTCATGCCATATATGTACAGATTCCTTTTCGAGTCTAGTTTCTATAGAAACAAACGGCATCAGTATTGAAGCCCTGTACAGGGAGATATCCAAGTCATAATGCGCAAAGGTCAGTGTAGTCGATCCCTGTAACTGTACTAATTGGCCTGACCAAAAATTCTAGAAAAAAATTTGTAGATGCATATATGAGTCTAGTTTCAGGGAAAAATCACGAAACTGATTTTCGAGTTGTGAAACTCAAGATATGATTTTTAAGGTGACAGTGACGCAGTTAGCCAGCTTGCCTGGAAAATTTTAAAATGGATTGTGCAAAGAAGTGATTTAAGTCTGCAAACCCCTCGTGTCCGACTCCGGCGACGGACTCGGGTACGGGGTGTTACAATTTTATTGGTATCAGAGCTACGGTTTAGTCGATTCTAAGACTACCGTAATACGTTTGGGTCTAGCTATACATGCCATTATGTGATTATTTGATAGTGTGGTGATTTCTGACAATTGAAAATGTGTTTATTTATTGTAATGAATTCCGATCCTGATCGAGCTGTAGCAGATGGTATTGAGAGGACTGAGACATGCTTATGACGTGTCAATATTGAGAAGGGTATAACATAAGTAAGTTTTGAGTAATTGAATTTGGTATTTAACTTAAAATGCCATGTTATACATGTATGATAGATGAATGATGTCCCATTGTCCTTATCATAATAAGGTTATTAGAGAAATGAACAAAGGAAGAGATTGGGGATATATGCTTTTGTGTGATTGCTTATTGAGCTGAAAGTTTAGTAAAAGAAGCATACATGTATTAGATTTGAATGATATTTACGACTTAAAGTCAAGAATCATGTTATATGTTTACATGTGAATGAATTGATTAAATTATAAATGTGATTTGTTCCATGTGAAACATGATAACATGTGAATAAATATGTATGAGACTCAGTGATGTGAATCCGAGTTTAAAGACCCGCTGACTATATGAAGAGATTATGTCCGGGTAAAGACCTGATGGCTATGTACAGAGATTATGTCCGGATTAAAATTCGCTGGCTTTGTGTGGAGATTTCATCCGAGCTAAAGGTCTCGACGATGATCCGGGCTAAGTCCCGAAGAGCATTCGTGCTAGTGATGTATCTGGGCTAAGTCCCGAAGAGCATTCATGCTAGTGATGTATCCGGGCTAAGTTCTGAAGAGCATTCGTGCTAGTGATGTATCCGGGCTAAGTCCCGAAGTGCATTCATGCTAGTGATGTATCCGGGCTAAGTTCCGAAGAGCATTCGTGCTAGTGATATATCCGGGCTAAGTTCCGAAGAGCATTCGTGCTAGTGATATATCCGTGCTAAACCCCGAAGAGCATTCGTGCTGGTGTTATATCCGGGCTAGGTCCCGAAGAGCAATCATGCTGGTGACGTGTATTCGGGCCTTCGTGCCTAGTAGGCTTCGTGCCGGTAATTTGAGCAAAGTTTAAGTATTCATTACTATACGAATTCAAATTTAAATGAGATGATATGTTTAAAAGTGTACATACATGATGTTTATAGACTTGGTTAAGTCATTTCAATGTGTAGTAACGAATGAATAAGAGCACTATGTGTGTGAATGATTAGAGGCACTGTGTGTGTGCGAATTCCTTTAATCGAGCACTATGAGTGCGAGATCGGTCAGTGGGCACTAAGTGTGTGAAGTGGAATTCATGTAAGACCTCGTCTGGGACGAAGGCATTGATTTGAGATAGTGTGTAAGACCATGTCTGGGACATGGCATCGGCTCGATATGTGAGCATATGTAAGACCATATCTAGGATATGGCATTGTAAGAGCTATATGTGCTTAATGAGTATCCGTAATGATTTCGAATGATTCAACGGGTATCGTTAACAGTGATTAAATGTGCTAAATGAATTCAATGTTCAGGTATGTGGAAGTTGATTTTCTGTTGGAAATAGGTTAAGTTGAATAGTGAGATATGATGAAGTTATAAAGGATAGTTATTGGGATGTTTGAGTATATGTGTACTTTCGGTCAGGTTACAACTTATACATGAATGAAAATATGGGTTACAAATATGTGGGTTGATGATATGAATTATACATGTTAATATGTGCTTAATATGTGTTTGAAATGCATTTGTGAATTAAATTAAGTGATTATTGCTTATGAAATCAAGAAAATGAGATATATGTGCGTACTTGTAGAAATGTTTATGTATTTGTTTTAAGATAAGAAAATGATTTTATAGATCGATGCGAAATCAATAATGAATTACAATTGCTATCGATGAGCTAATGTTTATATGGATATAATTCAATAAGAGGACGTTATCCTAAACTATGCATCGGTAGAAATTTTCGAGGACGAAAATCCCTAAAGGGGGGAAGAGTTGTGACACCCCTAATGTGACCCTAGTCGGAAAGTGGTTTCGGGACCACAAAACCGAGTCATAAAAATAATTAACCGTCATACTTGATGCTTATTATATGTATATATGCATGTGTGAAAATTTCATGTTTGAATTTTGTTAATTGAAAGTGAATTTTAGTAATAGGACTTATGTGTGACACTTTGAAATGTGATGGGTTAATCTATAAGGATCTATTAGTGCATGTTATGAAAATAATGGGTTTGCATGTCAAATTTCCACCTATGACAAGTAGTGGCCGGCCATGCTATGGGATGAAATGTATTATAAACATTTTATGTTAGTGTTTTATGTTAGAAATAATAAAATAAAGAACATGGGTAATAAAATAATAGTGGTTAGTAGGGGAGAAACAAAAAAATTAGCTAGGTTGCTCCTCCATTGTCGTGACTTGAGGGAGGAAGAAGAAAGTTTGGTTGCTTTAATTTTTGGCTTAGAAGATGGCTAGAAGGAGGAAAAACTATGATTTTAGCTAGTTAGGTAGCTGAAATTTCAAGTAACTCGATAATCCATCGAAGAAGAGGAAGAGGGCTGCAACAAAAAGAAAAATGGAGACAGTTTGCATGTTGAAGGAAACTAAGGATTTAGCTTGTTTAAGAGTTGTATCCTATGTTGGTAAGTTTTCTAAGCTCCCCTCTATCTTTAACTTTGTTGTAAAGAAAAATGATGATGGATTGTGGTTGGAAGGCATGGATGCGGGTGGTAGAAAAGAAAAGCTCTTTGATTAGTTGTAAAAATTACTACTGTCCAATTTTGTGCCTTCGTTATGCTGTCCAAAATTTGAACAAATTAATGGTTCTATTTTCATGCCGATTAGGGGTTGATAAATTGAGTCTAATAGCTAAAATATTATGTTATTCTTACTAAGTTTCAGTTGTTAGTAGTGACGTAACAATGTGACAATTAAATGCATAAATGATTGCTGGAAACTCCAGCTTGAAAACAAATTGTTCCAGCATGTAAATGCTGAATTGAATGTGCTGTAATATGTGGAGGAATTGGTCTGCTGCATGTTTGAAATAAAAGAAAACAATGGTTGTTAAATAATGCTTGCTGTCCAGATTGAAATTATGCTAGAAGGTTGAACAATTGTTGTTCAAATGGAATTTTGGAGTGTTTAATGGACTCCATGTTGCTAAAATTTACATGAATAGAAATTTCTAAGCTTAAATTGTAAGAATTTGAGTTGTGTGGTTTAAATTGTCAAAGATGCATTTGGCAATTGATTATAATTTGTTAAAGGGTGTAAAGTATTGATAGTTCTAAATGGTACATAGTTAAATGAAGATGGAAGCTTGATAAACTTTTATTTAGAATGTGAATTAGATATAAATTAAATAAGCATGAAATCGAATCATGGCATGTTTTATTAAATATGATACATATTGAAATCTATTGTTTTAGATGTAGATTAAATGATATGTGATTGCCAAATGTGATTGTTAAGTGAATAATATTAGTTAAGTACTTAAGCAAATCTATTGTTTTACTTAAGCTTAAGAGCAAAGAGATTCAAAGTCGGATAAGGGAAAAGAGAAAGTAAACGAATAGCCGTGGATATCTAGTCGTCGACCACTTCCGAGGTAAGTTTTAAGTGATTAAACGTTGAGTAAATTCAATCATAATAGGACATAATGAGTTGATTTAATAAGATATGATGTGGCCATGATATGTCTTAAACTCAAATGGTAAGTTCATAAGTGTTTGGACTTGGAAATTTAAGAGCAAATTGCAATAATTTGCTTAGGACAGCAGCCGTAACGTGATTTTAGAAAATCACTATAAATTTTTGGTGTGGAATTATAGGCTGATTAAAATATGTAATCAAAGCTTAATTAGTCTAGTTTCTTATAAAAGAGACCGTGTAAGCAAAGAAATTTCCTATAAAGAGATATTTAAAGTTGTGTGAGACAGTGTCAGAATGACTCCGAAATCTCCTATCCTGTATATAGAAAATCACTATAATTTGTATAAAAATGGTTACAAGATAAAATTTATATGCTTAGACTCCTTAATGAGTCTAGTTTCAAATGAAATCAAATAGAACATATTTTGAATTCTGTACAATTAGAAATTTGATTCGTAGTGAAGACTGGTCAGATTAGTCAAACAGTGAAACAGGGGAAACTTTAAGAAAAATCTGGTATTGATCGGCCAAACCAAAAATTCTGAAAATTTTATGGATAAGATATGTATGAGTCTATTTCCAGGGAAAATTAACGGCACTCCATTTGGAGTTTTGTAGCTCCATTTACGAATAATTTAATGACTGTTGCTCAGAAAAAAACAGCTTGTGCTGAGTTTGGGATTTTGTTGTAAACCTTAATAAAACCATTTGAGTTGCTTATAAGCTATCGATTAAACATTGGTAATCAAAGTACCAAATCCGTATTAAAGTGAAGCTATAAGCCACAAATGACTAGTATACCTAGTCAATTTTGTTATGATGAAATTGATGTACAAGTATATATATGTGATAGGGCCGAGTGGCCAATGTGATGAATGTGAAAGTATATATATGCGTGATAAGGCCGAATGGCCAATGTGATGAATGTGAACATGTGTATGTGTGATAAGGCCGAATGGCCAATGTGATGAATGTGAACATGTATATGTGTGATAAGGCTGAATGGCCAATGTGATGAATGTGAACATGCATATATGAGATAAGGCCGAATGGCCAATGTGATGAATGTGAAAGTATATATATGCGTGATAAGGTCGAATGGCCAATGTGTTGAATGTGAACATGTGTATGTGTGATAAGGCCGAATGGCCAATGTGATGAATGTGAACATGTATATGTGTGATAAGGCCGAATGGCCAATGTGATGAATGTGAACATGCATATATGAGATAAGGCCGAATGGCCAATGTGATGAATGTGAAAGTGTATATATGAGATAAGGCCGAATGGCCAATGTGATGAATGTGAAAGTGTATATATGTGATAAGGCCGAATGGCCAATGTGATGGATGTGGAAGTGTATAAATGTGATAAGTCCCGAAGGGCAATTGTGTCAGTACTATATCCGGGTTAAAACCCCGCAGGCTTTATGCGAGAATATTATCCTGATTAATGTCCGTAGGCTTCGTGCTCGTACTATAGCCGAGCTTTAAAGACCCGACGGCTAAATGCTAGGATTCAAGTAAGACTTTGATATTGAGTATCTGCATTAAGTTACCATCAAATAAGTATTATGTATTCAAGATGTTCAGGTATGTATTACTTACTCATCGGTGGAGTGATTTCGAGGTGAATTATCAGTATCAAAGAGGTAGGTAAATGTGATTAATATTATAACTCCAAATGTGAGAATGATCTAATTGGTAATGGTATGTTTGTATAATAAAGTATGCGATGAAATATTCTTATGTATTAGTGCATATTCTGCCCAAAAGCCTTATGATCTGAGTATGGGTTGGGTTGAGCTAGATGTGCCAGTACTAGGTAAGGATTATGATTTGTAAGCTTACGTATATGTGATAAGGAATATGTTTGGTTCTTTATGTGCCTATGGTAATTTAGTACTTGTCATGTTGAAATACTTAAAAGTATGGATGTGATTATGAACAAGTGGAAAGGATTATTGAAAGTTGAAAATCGATGAAGAATGTGCTTTGGAAATATTTGACCATCTAGGTCATTATTATTCGAAAGTATATACGTGGCAGCCAAGTGTTGCGTTTAATGATATTATAGATCGAGATGAAGCTCTAGATTAACTTCATCGAACAGTTGAAATGAATGACCAATGATAGTGATTGAGAACACTTTGTTTTGCTTAAAACTTACTAAGCATTAAATGCTTACTCCGTTCTTTGAATCTCTGTTTTATAGATTTTGGTTCGTCAGCTATCGGACTCGGGATTATTGAAGTCGAAGTCACCCACACTATCAAAGCCCTTTTGGTACACTTTTGGTTGAACTCTAAAAATGGCATGTATAGGACTACCCTTTTTGTTGTTGGTCATGTATCCTTCGGTTTTGTGTAAATTTGGATAGCCATGCGAAAATGGCTTAAACATACTTTGATCATAGCATTAAAATCGTTTTGTATGTTGTTTGTCGAGAGGTATGGAAATGTTGGTAACGGTTAGCCATGGGAATGGTCATTCATGATCACTTTTGGTATATGTATGACAAACTCTAGTTGATCCATGGAGGATCATGAAATAGGTAAAGTTTACCCTAAAAATAGATGCTGATAGCAGCAGTGACGTGAATGTGAAAAATCACTAAAAATAGTAGGAATGGAATTAAATAGTGAATAAATTATGTAATCGAACCTTGATGACTCTGTTTTCATAGGAAAGTAACGAAACAACCATATGAACAGCATGTTAAGAGATATTTAAGTTTTCGTGAGACAGGGCCAGAACGGTTTCTGGATTCCCTGTTCCGACTTTGGAAATTCATTATAAATTAACCAGAGATAATTATAAGTCATGCCATATATGTACAGATTCCTTTTCGAGTCTAGTTTCTATAGAAACAAACGGCATCAGTATTGAAGCCCTGTACAGGGAGATATCCAAGTCATAATGCGCAAAGGTCAGTGTAGTCGATCCCTGTAACAGGGGAGACTTTGACTAATAAACTGTACTAATTGGCCTGACCAAAAATTCTAGAAAAAAATTTGTAGATGAATATATGAGTCTAGTTTCAGGGAAAAATCACGAAACTGATTTTCGAGTTGTGAAACTCAAGATATGATTTTTAAGGTGACAGTGATGCAGTTAGCCAGCTTGCCTGGAAAATTTTAAAATGGATTGTGCAAAGAAGTGATTTAAGTCTGCAAACCCCTCGTGTCCGACTCCGGCGACGGACTCGGGTACGGGGTGTTACACAAATGACATGTCATTAGGGATTATGTGATTTGGGTGTTGGTTTGTATGTCCTACCGATGGCTCAGTTATCTGGCATATGTTATGGATTCTTGTTAGCTTGTGTGAGTAGCACCGTGTAGCTTCGTCATGACCATCAGCTTGTGTGAGCAGACCCGTTGTTAGCTTCAGCTATGTATGTGACACTTAGGGTGCGAGATTTCCCGAGTATCCGATAGTATTCCAAATGGTTCAATGGGTATATGAAAGATATGGATGTGTATGAGATTGATACGAGATGTTACAGGTATGTACATGAACCGTATAAGCTTTGAATTGAAGAAACATGTGAAATTCTCATTTAACTTTGTGATTGAATATGTGATAGGTTTGTCTATTTATTTGAGTTGTATATTGATATGATCAATTATTTAAATTGTATTTGTATGGTAAGATGAGTTTATTATCATATGAGTTTACTAAGCTTCATAGCTTACATTGTTTATTTTTCTGTGTTTTATAGTGAAATCAAAGCTATCTCGATTTTGGAAATCATCGGAGACCTCATCCCACTATCAATATATCACTTTGGTACTTTTGAATCTATGTTTTTGGGATATATGGCATGTATAGGAACTTTGATCATTTTAGTATATGTTAGTAATGAATTTAGCCATTTGGATTGGCTTGTAAATGTTTAATGTTTGGTTTGATATATAGCCATGAGAGTTGTCTTACTTTGGTTGATTTGGTTGTGTATATATACAAACAAATTACCTTTATTATGCATATGGTAATTGCAATATAGATGCTTTTGATGAAAGGTAGTTTGTGAATTGGTAATTTGTGTATCATATGTTTGATAAATTGAGTTTGGTATGTTTGTGATTTTAGGTAAGATGATGCTTAAATGAATGTGGTCTTATTGATGGTTTGTGAAAGTGAGGTTTGGTATGAAATTGAATTGCATATTATGGTATTTGTGTACCTTGTATATATTGGTATTGAAATGGCATGAATTATTCTTGGTTGAGGTTGGTTGAATGCCTATTTATGCCATTTTGTGTGCCATTTTGTTTGGTATAGGTCTATGCAAATTTGGGTGGCAAGATGGCTTGGTAAATAGCCTATTTTTGTCCACACGGGCGTGTGTCTTAGTTGTGTGTGACACACGGTCAGGTTACACGGACGTGTGTCCCCTGATGTTGAATTAAAATCAAACCAGTATGCTCCGCATATGTGTGTGACTTGGCCGTGTGGCATAAGTCATATACCCTACAGGTTTGGCACGGCCTAGCCCACTACCTCGCGCACGGACGTGTGTGGCCATTTCGAAGGGCACACAGACTGGTCAGACGGGTGTGTGGTTGGTTGTGTGACCCAAGTCAGAGAGTTACACGGGGTAGAGCACGGGCTGGGAAACGGCCATGTGATCCCATTTCGATTGTCCACACGGGCGTGTCTTTGGCCATGTGAGACACACGGTCGGGCCAGACGAGCGTGTGTCCCCTGTAGTTTGAAAAATTTTCTAAGTTTTGTAAAATTTTTCATAGATATCGGTTTAGTTCCGAACCACCCTGAATGTATGTTTAGGGCCACGTAGGCTCGTATTAGGGACAATGTGAATGGTTTTGAAGGATGTTTATTTGAAATTTGAAAATGTATGCAAAATGTATGGTTATTTGCGAAATAAGTTTGGTAATGCTCCATAACCCTATTCTGGCATTGAATACGGGTGAGGGGTGTTACATTACGCAGCTCAAATGAATAATATAAACATGTGTAACCATATGCTCGATATAACCAATTTATTAACTAACTTATATGCATAATTGCATCAATACACAACATATAAATCACTTACCAAAACATACCATTTGGTACCAATTACCACATAATCATTAACATTAAAATACATATATGCTTACCATAGCAAAACACCAATTCACAGCAAGTTATATGTCATATCTAATATGCATATTCAACTACTTTTTTATGTACCATCATTCAACTATAAAAAGTCATATATCAACCATTACAAAGCTACTTATATACACCTCAATATATATATATCATTTTACCAACACAAGGCCAAAATGCAAACTAATCAAATGGTCATTTCTACAACCAAAACACATAGACTAATATTAGCCAAAATAACCTATACATGCCATTATAACCTTAACCAAGACATTAAAATCTACTGATATAATCTCTAGATAGTTTGATAGGTCTCCGACGAGCTTCGAACTCGATCGAGCTTCCGATAATCTGTAAAGTAAGGAAAAACAACTACGTAAGCAATGAATGCGTAGTAAGCTCGTATAAACTTTAATCATATCAATCCATTTCAAATATGAAATTTACACATATCAAGAATAATCCCTATATTGATACCATAAGATTTCAAAATACATATTCAACAACTCACAAAGTGAATAAATCCACAACATCACATATACCTATCATCCCTAACATAGTAGGATTTTATAAAACTTTAAATCTCTTTCAAATTTTCTTACTTTCTTTTGTATTTCATTACTTTCCATTACATTTACTTTCTTTAGCTTAAATAACATCATCAATTCAACCCATCATTCCCTTTTTCATCAATTTCCATTTCAAGTATGAACTTACTATTTCATTACCTTTCCACACTCATTTCATATTCATAACACACAAGATACAAGCATATCATCAACCATAGTCATAAGCAAGTGCATTTAAACATAGCTTTTTTAGAATTAATCACATGATAAACCATTCCATAAGAAATTACATAATTTAAACATTATCACTCTTTCATAAATACAAGCATATTTCCATTTGGAAACTTACCATTAGAATGCATGACTTATAATTTAAAATGGCATGATCCAACCAAAGCTTGGCCAAAACCTAATCCTTCACACCACACATATTATCATACATGATACAATTTATAAGAACATTAGCATGAATAGCCATTTACTCTCAACATGTATCTCTTGAATCTATTACTTATCTTAACTTTTTTGCGCCCTACTAATAAGCATTCACACTTTCAAAGATATGGCTAAGTATATTTGAAACATCATCATCTCATACCTTCTTAGACTTTCATAGTATCACATATTGAAGCATTTGTTGGACCTCCCCTTTTTCATACCCGTTGAACCACTAGAATAATATCGTATACATGTGAATCTCGCACCTATGTGCCAGCATGTGGTTGAAGCCACTACTATCACATATCTCATATCAGTTCTCTCTCTCGAGGCATATATGGGTCTGCTCATACAAGTTGTCAGTCAGGACATATCTACACAGTTGTGCTCACTCTAACTGTTAAGTAACCGTAACACATGTCGAAAACTCAGCCATCGGTAGGACGTACAAGACCAACATCTGAAACACAATAACCCCTAATGACATGTCATTTGTATCCTCTATATTCCTAAGGTTCAAACAGGACTCGATAGTCGTCGTATGTCGTTAAATTTCCCTCGTTTCATTATAAGATAAATTGTATAATAACATATATATATCGATTCATTTTCAATAAAATTCATAAAATAACATTCAATTTAATCAACAATATACATAGTATAGTTCATATGAATTTACCTGGCTTAATTGTGGACATAACAGATGCTATTGAGGTCACTGCAAGTATCGAGGTCATGAATTTTTTTAAAAATTCACACAACTTATTGTAAAACATAATAACGGTTTCGACAATAGCAGTTTCAGACGATGCTGCTACCGCTATATAGCGGCTGCTATAGTGGTATCGGACTGCCAATTAAATTCCTAGCGTAGCCAAAGGTAAAATATCCATTTTATTTGTGGAGTTTCATCATCAATGCAAAGATAATTTCATCATCCTATGATAAATTGGTTGTAGTTACTAATGAATACCTAACAACCAATGTCTTCTTACCTTCTCCATAGTCATGACAAATGAAATTAATTATTTCTTTTATCAATAAAAAAACCTATAAAATGGCCAAGATTTAATTTATCAATAGAATTAAGAGAAAAAAAACAGACGCAATTCTAGCTTACAAACACACAAATAAGGTTTATTTAGACGAAATCATATATCCACATAACATGAGTTGCATGCCTAGCTTATATTTAATCATGTTATTCGTTACAAGTATTAAAACCAATTAAAAAATCAAATTCTAATTGAAAAGGAAAATATTCTAAGTTATTAAACACGAATCCAATACCCAGCAAACTTGAATATTTGTATTTTACGCAGGAGATATATATATGAATATCGAAGAATAAAGAAAAGAATAAAAGCAATTAGATCTCAATAAACTATTTGAATCAAACTTAAAAATTTCTTTGACTAGAAAAGAAGGTTTAGCAACCCATAGAATAAGAAAAATGAAAAAGCAATAAATTTTCAATAAGCTAAAAGTTGAATAGAAGTAAAGTTGTCTTTAACTCTCCAAAAAAAATCATGGTTCTAAAGTCTATTTGACCTAAATTAGGACTACAATACTTGATTGTGCCTTAGACCCTGGAAAAGGGTAAAGATAGCCTTGAATTAAAAATGAAACAACAATAAAATCCATGACGCACAAGCATTGGTGTTGCAGCTTGCGCATAATCTAGTCACAGCTTGGTAGCACAACATTAGGGCCTGGAATCGAGCCAAGCCACATGATGTGGTCACAATGAAGTGCTAGATTGCAATGCTAGGACATCGTTGAGACAACTGAAGCATGCTGAGACATTGCTATTTCGAGTCGTGACCCACTCGTCCTTATTTGACCCTCCTCATAATTGTTCGATTTTGCCCGATAATCCATGATCTTGCATCCAATGTTCATATGCACCTAATTAAAAACTTGAAAACACTAAAATAATTATTCATTATAAATCCAACCATAAATAAATAAAAATGCTAATGTATGCAAAGTAAAGTAGGGATTTAATTGATTTTTTTGGAAAAACTTCAATGGCTTTTATGTATGTTTAAATTATACACTTAACGTACAAATTGGTATCTAAACTATACCATTTTTCCCATCTTGGTACCTAAACTTTTTTTGGTCACAAGTGGAAACTAAACTAATTTGTTTTCCTATGTTGGCACCTCTATTAATCAAACTGTTACTTCTATTTTAAAAAAAAAACACTTAACCTACAAAATGGTACCTAAATAATGCATTTTTCCCCGTCTAGGTACCTAAATGTGTTTTGGTCACAAGTGGTACTTAAAATACTTTTCCCCAAGTTGATATCTCTATTAGGTCAATCATTAAGTCTATTTTTTTTAAAAAAAAATAGGCGTAACCGACAAATTGCCATATAAATTGTGTCATTTTTCCCATCTTGATACCTAAACCTTTTTTGTCACAAGTGGTACCTAAACTATTTTTTTTCTCAATTTGGTACCTCTGTTAGTCAAACCATTAAGTCTATTTAAAAAAAAGGGTTTAACCAACAAATTAGTACCTAAACAATACTTTTTTTCCCAAGTTGGTACCTAAATTATTCTTCTGATACACATTTTACACCAAAATGTTATATCCGTTAAAAAAAATTCAAACCAGCAATAGAGTGTCACGTCATATAAACTTTAAAAATGTCTAGTAATGTTAGGAATTAATTTTGCTTTCGAACTTCATCGCCTAATTGGTTGACCTAATAGGATTGAAAAAGTTCTTTCATCAATCAAAATCAGTATTTTTCATAACTAACCTAGATAAGTTGGTTAGAAAGAGAATCAGTCTGGAGATAAAGGTTGAATTGGTTAACTCGTGAATCAAAACAAACCAGTGAACCAAGCTAAAAAGATTAGCTGAACCTATTTAACTAATTGTCTCTATATTTTAATTTTTTATGAACTTTTTTTTAAATGTATATAAAAAATATTTTTTTGTCTTTTTTTCTTACATGGTAATTTTTAATTGTTTATCATTTTATTTTAGATAGATTTAATGGTTTGACTAAGGAAACAAGTACCAATTTGAGGAAAAATTAGTTTAAGTACCACTTGAGGCAAAAAAAATGTTAAGTACCAAAATGAGAAAAAAAAAGTTTTGCTACCACTTGTGACCAAAAAAGGTTAGGTTCCAAGATGACGGGAAAAAGTATAGTTTAGGTACCAGTTTGTGAGTTAAGCCAAAAAGATAACCAATTAAAAATTAAAATGTGAAAAAAAGAAAAATATATTATATCCTCTTATTTTTTTATTTTTTCTTTCTCCAGAATTAGATTGATGGTCAAACCAACCAAGCCACTAGTTTCTAGTTTGATCAATTCAACTGGTTTCAATTAAATAAATTATAAAAAATCATAAAAATAAAAAATAAAAAATAGAGAAAATCAATTCAACTAGTTTTTTTAAGGATTGTTCAACTAATCTGTATTGGTACGTGTGTCAATCGGTTTAACCATTATCTCTAGAGTAGTTCCTCGACCGGTCCAATACTAAAAACACTTATTTTAATCTATGAAATAACTTTTTCGATCCCATCAAGTTGATCAAGCAGACAAGGAAGTTCGAAAAACAGAATTAATTTTCAATGTCTCGACCTCAGAGGGTAAAATTCGAGCATTGTTGGTATTGCTAACCATTATAAAGAAGAAAGAAAGAAAAAAAAAGAGAGATAAATAATTTAAAAGAAGAAAAGGAAAATAATTAATTAAAATATATATTTTTCTTTATGTTTATATGATGTGGCAGTTTATTATTAGCTGAGATTTTTTAACAAATAAAACATTTGGGTGTAAGATGTGTAACAGAAGAATAATTTAGATACCACTTGTGAGAAAAAAAAAGTTTATGTACCGACATGGGAAAAATGTATAATTTGGGTACTAATTGTTAGTTAAGCTCTTTGTAAAATAGATTTGACAGATTGACAAATAGTTGGGAAAAAAGTAGTTTAGACATCACTTGTGACAAAAAAGTTAATTACTAATATGAGAAAAAAAAGGTATAATTCAAATACCAATTTATGGATTAAGTCTAAATTATAAAAATAATAAAAATATTTATATAGTACATAATTTTTTAAGCCACTAGACAAAAGATCGATATTCATTCTCAATTTGATAATTTTGCTTACATTTTAAAATTTTCTTTCTGTATAAAAATGTTTAAAAATTATAAACCCGTATAAAAAATCAGCATAACTTATGTAAATCAAATTTAATATTCATAAATATAAATCTCAATAAAACTTTTAGAGGTTAAATTGATTTGTGCATATAACTGAAAAATAAATAGATTTAATTGGTAAATAAGTACTTGAAAATCCTTCAAATAATTATCCATTATTGTAGGGACAAGAAATTATTTGATTTTAATTAAAAGGCTTAAGTATTAAAAAAGTGCTTAAAATAATTTAAAAATTATTTGAATTTTTATTTGAAAAATACAATCAATTGATCCTTTGTAATATGATTTTCCATCAGAATCCTTAATTGCTTATTAAGTTTTGATGTGGCAGGAAACGTGGTGGTTAATATGGAAACTGACATGGAAAATTTGATGACATGGCATCTGACGTGGATGTAATGGCTCGATTTTTAATGGTGTCGTAAAATTTGGTTTTGGATCGAATTAATTGAGTTGAGTTAGTAGATAAATAAAATAAAATAATTACAAGTCATGTATGAATCAGAAAGGTCGAATTATTAAGTGCTATTGAACTAAAACAACTATTAAAAATAGTACAGGAACTAAAATGAAAGAAAATTTATTTTAAATTGACAAGTACCTTAAATGGAAATTAAACAAAGGTCCTATTAGCAATTAGACCATTAGTAAAATACAATTAATTATCAATAATGTGATCACTTTCCACTAACTAATATTAAACTTATTAATCATTTTATTAGTAATTAAAAAGGTTGCTAATTAGCAAATTAAACCATTAATCTAAGTAGTATTATGGTTATTATACCATTAGATTAATGTTTGATAGCAAGATAAATTCAAATTTTTTATATATTTATTTTTGGCTAATTATCGGATAAAATGTTATTATATTTGGATTTTCTTATCATGAATGAAGTTGGTGTGTTGAATTCAAACTCTTACAAAATAAATGGATAAATTGGAGCAAAAAGCAAAGTGGAGGGCTTTATTGAAAGACTGAAGATTCAACTATGACTGATTTAAAATTGAAGGGTTGAAGATTTTTTAAAAAAGTGGTTGGATAAAGATTGAAGAATTTTTTATATTGTTACAATTCTGTAATTAGTTTAAATTCTAGTTTAAATTTGATTTTCAAATTTTGAATTATTTAGTGATAATATTTAGGAAAAATCTAGCTAAATTTTAGCACTAAAAGTGTGTATAAATACTTAGTGGCTGCAACCAATTAAACACACACTTTGCCTTTCACATTTAATAAATTCTCTATTTTTTTTCTTCCTTCCTGCGTCACCTTTCTATTATGCTATTTCATTCTCTTTTTTTTTTTTCTTTACTTTCAACTTTTGGTTTAATTATCTTACAAGGTCATTTCCCTTCTCACTTTCTACAATTCCAGAAATCTATTTTCTAAGCATGACTTTTTCCATGATTAACTAAACCTTTTTTAACTTTAGCCCGGAAATTGTTCCAATAAAACAATCATGAGATATGAGCCCGCTAAAAAAAACCTCTCAACGTAGTATTTTCTATCTCTCCAGTATATGGGATAGTACAAATTCATCCTTTAGAGTTGATTCAACTTCGATTCAAAAAGTGCACGTTGGGTTAGAGTTGTTTGGCGTACAGTTGGGAAGACGAATCGGTCATGCTGTGTTCAAATTCCTGCAAACAAATTGGTGTGTCTAGGTGGGAAAAGCCAGTTGGATTCCATCAAGAGAGATAGAGATCGGATTTAAACGACCCACTCGATTGAGGCTATTGATTCGAGTTGGGATTTTCAGATCGTAAGGCTGCCGAAATCTTAAATTGCGAACACGTGTATCGCAATTAGAAATTTAGCAAGAGTCAGTTTGCAAGTCGTACCGGGATTGACTACAGAAGGAAAAGCTGGCAATCGGGACGTTCTTGGTTGCTATAACCAGCTTAT
This sequence comes from Gossypium hirsutum, assembly GCF_007990345.1. NCBI lineage: Eukaryota > Viridiplantae > Streptophyta > Magnoliopsida > Malvales > Malvaceae > Gossypium > Gossypium hirsutum. The sequence continues at coordinate 49,260,403 of NC_053430.1, read as the reverse complement.
TGCTTGGAAGGGAAAATCTATTTCAAGGATTGATTCAAGATTGGAGTATACCGAGGCTAATGCTAAGTTTAAAAATATTTTATTTATCCATTTATTTTATTTTCTTAAATTTATATTTTTCATTTTTGAATATGTTTTATTTTATTTTTAGTATTTTCTTCTTTTATTATCTTAACCAATTTAAACCTCCCATTTTGTTTTCAGCATTTTGATCGCAGTGATTCGTAACAAGTAATACATTTTTATAATGAAGATCAAACCTAGACTAACTATTATCACGACGAAAAGGCAAGCGCACCTATCAAACAATAGTATAGTAATGGCAAGACTGGGATGTCGTACCCAAGGAAACCAAAAGTACTAGTAATAACTATCTTTTTATTATCTAGCCTAAGAATAAAAGGGTTTGTTTATTAAACTAATTATCTAAACTAATTAATTAATTTAATCAAAGCAAAGAGAAAGGTTTGAAAAAGACTTGAAGAAAAGCATTTGATAAAGACGACACCCAAAGAGGAATCCACCTAGATTTCACTTGTTATCTAACTCTGAACCGGACGATTTATTCACTTGACTTGATCCATGAGACTCCTTAACCTGTGTTATTATCCCTATTCAAGACTAATAACGTCTAACCCCTAGATTGAATAACCGAGACTTTTCTCTAATTAACACTCTAGGGTTGAATTAGCTCAATCTATGGACTCCCATATTAGGTTTCACCCTAATCCGGTAAAATCTCGTAACCCTATTTCTAGGCTCCCGATCAACTCCCCTTAATTATGCCAAATCTACTCTTAGGCAGAGTCTATTCCTCCTCTGCATAAGCACATCAAATCATGAATTAATACCCGGAATATTAACTCAAGCATTAAGAACACATAATTAAGAACAAATCAAGTATTTATCATACAGTTCAGATAATAATAACAAGATCCATCATAGGTTTTATCCCCCTTAGGTATCTAAGGGGTTTAGTTCATAATTAAATAAGAGTACATCTCAAAAGTATAAAATAGCAAAACATAAAGAAAACTCTAAAACCCCTGAAGGAATTTTGAGAGAGATCTTCAGTCTTGGAGTAGCTCCGGCTTTTGAGATGGATCGTCTGGCTTCCTTCAAGTAATTATCGGCATGTGGTTTTGTGTTCTAGAAAAGTTCTGGAGAGAGAGGCCCCTTTCTAGGTCATACTTAGGGTGTTTATATAGGCTTTTGATTGGCTTTCTTGCCCCCTAAGTATCCTTTTTCCGTGTAAAATACAACTCCTTGAAAAAGGGACATGCTCGTGTGCCACGGCCGTCTGACGTGGTTGCCAGGCCGTGTTCGATCCGTTAAATTGCCATGGCCGTGTGGGCTCAATGGCCAGGCCGTGTGAGTCGTGTAAACCTTGGTCGACACCTTCGAAAGGCACAGGTGTGTGAGTTACCCGTGTGGCAAGGCTTAGGTCGTGTGGTCTTCTCGATTTAGTCTGTTTTGTCCTTTTTTAGCTTGTTTTTAGCTCCTTGTGACCCTTGGTGCTCTCCTGAGTACAAAACATGAAATAACCGGATTAAGAGCACCAAAATCCACAAATCTAATAGTAAACATCCATAAATATGCTAAGTATTTGGGGTAAAAACATGTATAATTTGGCGTTTATCAAATACCCCCACACTTAAGCATTTGCTTGTCCTCAAGCAAAATTCTACTTACTGCTAGAATTCATTCTTTTCAATCACATAATCATTACTAATAATATTACAAACTATTCCACGAAAATTTATACAGTGATAATTTAACTATAGGGGCATTAAAAGCCTCAAACAATCTAAATAGATATCTCGATACTAAAATTATAGGTAAGCTCCTTCCTTTAAGTAATTAACTTTAGTCCTAAATACACAAGAGATGACATCCTCACTAAAGACTCACTCAAATCACTCAAAGTGTTTAAGGGTCAAGATTAAGCACTAGATTGTCTAACATGAAAAGTTATTACCATAGGCTTGCATGAAAATCAAATCTCCACCACTTGTAAATGATATGATAAACTAATCAAAAGGTCTTTGCATGGTTCTAATGGGGTTTAGGTTATAGGTATGGATACAGGTTGAAGAACAGGGGTTAGAGTCGAGATAATTTCAATATGTTACCCCACTATCAAAAACTTAATCACTAAATCACAAACAAATAGCTAGAACTATTTTACATGAGTTCATGACAACTTTAGCTTGCTGAGAATTACACACATTTTTTTAAGAATAAATCTAGTTAATGCAATACGAAAATTATACTTCATGATTCCGTAACAAAAAATGGTAAACATAGTGAGGTAACAATATTAAATTCAATCTCAATAAAAAGGGTCAAATTAAGTAAGAGGATTTCAACAATAATGGGTTAATGGGTTAATGACGAGGGTTAATCAATGAAAAATGGTTAGTAGGCTCAACGGGGGTTCACTAAGGGTTTAATTATGTGGGAAGGCTTTTTATGGAGTAAGTGGGTTAAATCCTAAGTGTCTTTATCATCTTAGTATATCAAATCACACGTGTGATCTTGACATGTATAATCGAAGCAAGTTCTAGAATAACAGTTCAATGTTGATACACTCAAACCACAAAAGAAGTGAGCAAGAAAGAAAGCTATATGCTCAAAAGGCTAAAAAATCTCACCAAAAATTTGAGTTTTTGATGTCATTCCTGTATACTTAAGATTTCAAGATAATACCTCAATTCAGGAAAATAACCTAAAAATTTTAGTTCTCAAATTAGCAACTTATCATGCTTGATTCTCTAATTTCCTATAATCAAATAATCATGCATAATTCCCTTGGTCTAATTCATGACATATCAATAATAATTATAGATCAATTAGAATTCATTCGATCAGGATTATGAGAACATCACTTAAACACAAGACCAAATTCAGAGATTTGAGAATAATGCAAAAAGTTACGTTTCATGTTCACCGCCCACACTTAAGATGTACATTGCCCTCAATGTACAAAGATAGAATATTCAACATAAAGAAAATCATAAGAGGTAAAGAGTTGAAACTCCCTGTTAGATGGATACAGAGCTTGATTCTGAAGATAGAGTGTTTGGGGAAAATGGTAGCGGCCACTGTTCTTGGCTAGATAAAGAAATTGGGTCGTTGAACATGGCACTCGTTAGGTATTGTTCCCTATTTTTTTCCTCATTGCGTAAAATATTCCTAGCAGATTTTCTTGGAAGTCTGTAGAATCATGAAGAGCTTATTAAGAGTTGGTGTGAAAGAGAGTGTAGTGGAATTACTTGTTAGAAATACCAGAAAACAGAAAATAAAAATTTACTAATATAGATATGTCTTTCAAAATAAGAAAATTGAAAAATAAAAATCAAAATCAAAATAAGAATAAAATAAATAAAATAAAATAAAATAAAAATAAGAATAAATAAAAATAAAAATAAAATAAGAGGATTCAATTATCCTCATCGGTGGGGCCCTTAGGTGGTGGTGCTGGAGTGGCGATGTGAAAGTACTGGCACAGCTGCTACATCATGGCCTGCATATCGTCCATCTGCCGGTCCCGTCGCTGATCTTGCTCATGGATCATCTCGAACTGCGTAGTGCATTATTGCTCGAAGCGGGCGAGTCGGTTGGAAAGATGTGCCAATGAAGCAGCCGCAGGAACTAGTCATTCCCTAGGTGGCGCGATCAAAGGCTCCTCGTGTTGTGCGAGAACATCATCAGGAATGTCCTCAAGATCCTCCTCGTCAATGGCATGCGAGAGACGATACTGAGGAGGATCGGTCCCACGTCGGCGCTCGATCATCCGTATATGTAACATAGTCGTGATGCCCTGTGGGGACATCTGACCTATCAGGGTAAACACTGATGACAGAGCCATGGTGTTGAAGAGGCCGAAGTGTCTGGAAATGTGCGTCATGTAGGGGCCGATGGAGATCACTCACTTCCTATACCGCTCGGTCTGATGGCGAATGGCGAAAGCAATGAAATATGCCAAGCCGGTAACATGTGCATTTGCCATTCACCATAGATAGTAGGCATCGTGGGTGTTGACGAAGCTAGTACTCTCTCTCCTCCCGGTCAATGTGTGACCCAATATGGCATGGAGATAGCGGAGGGAAGGGGGGAGAGCTGAGGCCTTCGAGCGGCTGGGGTCGTAGGTGTAAGAGATTGGTTCCAATGCTTTCCAGCACAAGGAGGGGGATATGTGGATATTGCGTGGGAGTGCATTCATGTCCTTCTCCTCCATAAACTCATCGGTGTAAAGTCCCAGAGCAATTCCAAGCTCTAGGACACTCATCGCACGAACTAGACCACCTAATTGAAAGTGAATGGTGCATGTGTCATCATTGTTCGTCATCACCACCTGTAAATGAAAAGTAGAGCATAGTTCTAGAGTTAGTTCTAAATAAGTGGGCTCGGTAATAGCGAAGAACCGTTCCCATGGGTCAGTGGACAGTAGGGTGTGGATGGCATCAGCGAGCTGGACTTGCTCTACGGGAGCCCAGTCGATGCAGTGACCTGTGGTGATGGGTCGTGTGTGGAGTATCTAAAATAGTTCCTCCTGCGAAGCTTGTGGAAATTCAAGGAATGGGTGCCGAACTTCAGCTGTAGCACGTACCGAGGAAGAACCCGGTCCCCTACGTCTTTTTGAGGAAGGGACCGCAGCCTTCTTGCCCCTTGATGATGACATAATATACCTGAAAGTACATGAGCATTGATAGAATCCAAGATACATCAATAGTTAAGCAATAGGCCTAAAACTAGTATATGCTATTTAGTGTTTTAAATAAGTCAAATATAGAAAATTCTAAAGAAAATTCTTAACTTGTCTAAAACATATTTGTAATAGTAACAATATCTATGTAAAGCATGAAAAATACTAATGTAACAACACAAATTGGAAAAACAAGGTTAAAAAAGTGAACCAAGGGCTGTTGTAAGGCAGTGCATGGGCGTATGATGGTGAGCACGGGCGTGTGACTCAGAGAGGAAACCATGTGGTGGAAAAATAGAGGGTATAGGGAGGGAAAAATGGGATTAATGAAAGTGGAGTGACTTTGAGGGTGGTTTGGGGGTTGGGGAAGTGAGAATCTAGGGAAAGGCCGGAATAGGGAGTAGGGGTTGGGGGAGGGTGGATTTATACTAGGATTTTGAAAAGAGGAAGAAGATGAACAGTGGTTTGTTTATATAGGAGAGGGGTACACGGCCTAGGGCCATGCCTGTGTGCTGTGAGGGTAGCCCCGTGTTTTTCAAATTTTTTCAAATGTGGTCGTGCCCGGCTACTATCACACGCCCGTGTGTCTTGGACGTGTGTGGCACATAGCCATGTCGCACGACCGTGCCTCACGTTGTTCACTTCTCCCGTGCCTGTGTGGTATGGTACCACGCCCGTGTATTGTTGTACATGGCTGAATGGCACGGCCGTGTCTCACGCCTTTGTCAAAGAAACAGAATCGAGCCTTGTCCCTAGCACGCCCGTGTTTTCCATCCCACGCCCGTGTTCTTCCTATCAAGTTCACCCACGGCCATGTCACACGGCCGTGGGGATTTATCGCACCCCGTGTTTTAGGGAAATCATGTCCTGCTTCAACACGGCAGTCTCGCACGGCCGTGTCTCTTCCCCTGTTTGGCCACGACTTCAGGCACACCCGTGTGCCTGGTAGTGTGTGCTGAAAAACTTTGCAATTCAAAGATAAAGTTAATGATTCAAAGTGTTAGAAATTAACTAAAAATAAAGAAATCAAAATATGTTAGTGCTCGGGTTACCTCCAGAGAAGCGCTTATTTATAGTCTAAGCTTGAATTATCTCTCCGTTGATTTATCATGGTGGTTTGAGGAGTTCATACTCCTCATTCCTACTGTCAATCTTAAAATAAGGTTTTAATCGAGTGTTGTTTACCTTAAAAGTGTCGAACTTGGGATGACTCACCTCCACCGTACCGAATGGAAAAATATTGAGTACCGTAAGAGGGATTTCCTCATTCGGTGTGGTAGTGACAATGTGAGGATCGACGGCATCTAGTAAAACTTTATCGCCTACCTTAAGTTGATTAGGTTCGGGCTTGTTTTGGCATAGTTTCGGTTTATCATGTGTTCTCGATTTGTGTTCTCGCCATTCGTCTAGCTCCTCTATCCGTAGCCTCCGTTCTTCATGGACGTCTTTGTTCTTTTCATGATAGTAGTGCACTGTCTCTGTTGTCTTTGTTTGAGAAGGTTCCTGCAAGGACGATTGAATATTAGTTTTATCATCAACAGGTTTTATAGCATTATCCTGAGTCTTAGGGGTTTTGACTAAGTCGCGTGCTTGGAGTGTTACTGCGTCGTCACCTGCACGAAGTGTTAGCTCTCCTGTGCCTACATTAATAATGGTTCTGGCAGTTACTAAAAAGGGTCATCCTAAAATTAAAGGTACCTCGTTATATCTAAGACGACAAGGTCTACTGGGTAAATAAATTTATCAATTTTAACGAGAACATCTTCAATAATACCTTTAGGAAATCTAACTATTTTGTCAGCCAATTGTATGCTCATCCTAGTCTATTTGGGTTTACTGAGACCTAGTCGTTTAAACATTTTATAGGGCATAACATTTATAGTTGCCCCTAAATTAGCTAAAGCATTATTCACAGATAAACTACCAATTAGGCAAGGAATTGTAAAACTCCCTGGATCTTGCAATTTGTTAGGTAGCTTATTCTTTAGAATAGCTGAGTAGACTGCATTGAGTTCCAAATGTGATGTAGTGTCTAATTTCCTTTTATTGCTCAGAAGTTCCTTTAAGAATTTTGCTGAGTTGGGCATCTGCGAAAGAACTTCAATAAATGGTAAGTTAATATGTAATTTCTTTAAGAGTTTGACAAACTTACCAAATTGTTCTTCTGTTCTGTCTTTCGTCATCGCTTTAGGAGATGGCACACGAGGTTCATGACTCGTACTAACCTTTATGGGTTCATTATCGTTTACCTCTTCTCGTCCTTTGTTCATCGCATTGTTTTGCTGTAATTCTGGCTCAGGTGCAATGAATTCTTCCTTATCTTGGGTACTAATTGCATTGAGGTGTTCCCTCAGATTAAGTTTCGTATTACTTGGTAGGCTACCTTGTGGTCTTTCGGAGATTAGTTTGGACAGCTGGCCTATCTGAGTTTTGAGTCCTTGTATCGATGCTTGTTGATTCTTAAGTGCAATCCCGATATTTTGAAAATAGGTTTCTGACACCGAGATGAATTTAGAGAGCATCTCTTCAAGGTTTGGCTTCTTCTCTTGTTGATAAGGTGGCTGTTGAAAACCCTGAGGATTTTGTGGCTTTTGATTCCCTTGACCTCCCCAGGAAAAAGTTGGGTGGTTCCTCCAACTTGCATTATAGGTATTACTGTATGGGTTATTTTGAGGTCTAAAGTTATTGTGACCCATATAGTTGACTTGTTCCTCTTCGGTTGTGAGATTGAAGGATTGATATTCTGTATGCACACCTCCTCCGTTTGAGTCACACCTCATTACTGGATGTACCTGCGTAGAACCAAGAAAACTATCAATCTTTTTATTGAGAAATTCTACCTGATTAGAGAGCATGGTGACTGAATCGATGTTATAAATGCCGGCTATTTTTGTTGGCTTAGTCCTCATGACTTGCCACTGATAGTTGTTTAGTGACATCTCCTCTATGAATTCGTAGGCATCTTCTGGTGTTTTGTTGTTGATGGTTCCACCAGCAGCTGCATCAACCATTTGCTGAGTTGAGGGATTCAGACTATTGTGGAATGTTTGTACTTGAAGCCAAAGCGGCAACCCATGGTAAGGGCACCTTCTCAGTAAGTCCTTGTATCTTTCCCATGCATCGTAAAGTGTTTCTAAATCCATCTGCTCAAAAGAAGAGATATCATTACGTAATTTAGTCATTTTAGCAGGCAAAAAATATTTTAGTAAGAATTTCTCGGTCATTTGTTCCCAAGTAGTGATAGACCCTTGTGGTAACAAGTTCAACCACTGTTTACCTTTGTTTCTTAGTTAAAAGAGAAATAACCGAAGATGAATGGCATCATCAGAAACGCCATTGATTTTGAATGTATCGCAAAATTCCAGAAAATTTGCTAAGTGAGTGTTGGGATCTTCATCCTACAAGCCATCAAACTGAACAAACTGCTATATCATCTGAATAGTGTTAGGTTTTAATTCAAAATTATTTGCATCATTAGCAAGTCTAACTATACTTGATTCAGTTCTTGTTAAAGAGGGTTTAGCATAGTCATACGTAGTACGTGGAGTAGGATTTTGATTAGCTGCAATTGCAAGAGGCAGCTGATTGTCTTGGTTTTCAGCCATCTCGTCGGTTGGAGGTTGAGTATTGTCATCTTGTTCGTTCTCCGTGTATTTTAAGCTGCACCTTATTTCTCTTAGATTTCTACGAACTATTCGATCGATTTCTTCGTCAAAAAGTAAGGGTCATGACGGGTTTCTTCTAGTCATAAACTATAAAAAATTGCCAAGAGAAAGAAAAAGTAAATGAATAAATAGTAAAATTAAATTAAATTGCAAGAAAAATAAATGGCTAAAGTAATAAAAATTTAGTGTTCCTAATATTTCAGTTCCCCGGCAACGGTGCCAAAAACTTGATCGCAGTGATTCGTAACAAGTAATAAACTTTTATAATGAAGATCAAACCTAGACTAACTATTATCACGACGAAAAGGCAAGCGCACCTATCGAACAATAGTATAGTAATGGCAAGACCGGGATGTCGTACCCCAGGGAACCAAAAGTACTAGTAATAACTATCTTTTTATTATCTAGCCTAAGAATAAAATGATTTATTTATTAAACTAATTATCTAAACTAATTAACTAATTTAATCAAAGCAAAGAGAAAGTTTGGAAAAAAACTTGAAGAAAAGAAATTGATAAAGACGACACCCAAGGAGGAATCCACCTAGATTTAACTTGTTATCTGACTCTGAACCGGATGATTTATTCACTTGACTTGATCCGTGAGACTCCTCAACCTATGTTATTATCGCTATTCAAGACTAATAACGTCTAACCCATAGATTGAATAACCGATACTTTTCTCTAATTAACATTCTAGGATTACATTAACCTCGATCTATGGACTCCCATATTAGGTTTTACCCTAATTCGGTAAAATCTCGTAACCCTATTTCTAGGCTCCCGACCAACTCCCCTTAATTATGCCAAATCTACTCTTAGGTAGAGTCTATTCCTCCTCTGTATAAGCACACCAAATCATGAATTAATACCTGGAATATTAACTCAAGCATTAAGAACACATAATTAAGAACAAATCAAGTATTTATCATACAGTTCAGATAATAATAACAAGATCCATCATAGGATTTATCCCCTTTAGGTATCTAAGGGGTTTAGCTCATAATAAAATAAGCGTACATCTCAAAAGTATAAAAATAGCAAAACATAAAGAAAACTCTAAAACCCCTGAAAGAATTTTGAGAGAGATCTTCAGTCTTGGAATAGCTCCAACTTTTGAGATAGATCGTCTGGCTTCCTTCAAGTAATTCCTGGCGTGTGGTTCTGTGTTCCAGAAAAGTTCTGGAGAGAGATGCCCCTTTCTAGGTCATACTTAGGGTGTTTATATAGACTTTTGATTGGCTTTCTTGCCCCCTAAGTATCCTTTTTCCGTGTAAAATACAACTCCTTGAAAAAGGGACACGCTCGTGTGCCACGGCCGTGTGACGTGGTTGCCATGCCATGTACGATCCGTTAAATTGCCAAGGCCGTGTGGGGGCTCAATGGCCAGGCCGTGTGAGTCGTGTAAACCTTGGTTGACACCCTCGAATGGCACGGGCATGTGAGCTGCCCGTGTGGCAAGGCTTAGGCCGTGTGGTCTTCTCAATTAGGTCATTTTTGTCCCTTTTTTGCTCGTTTTTGGCTCCTTTCGACCATTGGTGCTCTCCTGAGTACAAAACATGAAATAACCGGATTAAGAGCACCAAAATCCATAAATCTAATAGTAAACATCCATAAATATGCTAAGTATTTGGGGTAAAAACTTGTATAATTTGGCGTTTATCACATTTCTATACATAGGTCGTGGGCACGACTGTGACCGCGACATCGATTTTGGTCATGGAAAAAGGCGAAATTAGATAGTCAATCAATGCGGATTTTACCCTACTGCTTTATACTGCTAATTACTATTATTTTGTCGTAGGAATTTATATTTGGTGGTTTCAACGCCCATCAATGTTTTTATTAGACAAATTACATTCTTAAATAATATATATACATGTTAAGTGGGGAGAGAGAAAAACAGATGTTTCATCTTTCTCTTCTCCACAAACTGATTGGGAATGAAAAGAATAAGCAATGATCATCTTCTTCATTCAGTCATTATATTAACATGAATGAGCATGTTTCCTCTTAAATTTTATATATTTCATTAGTAAGAAACTAGTTCTTGTTAACCCATTATTTGATAATAATCAAGGTTATAGTTTTATATGTTAAACTAAGCTAGAATCATGCATAGATTATATAGTTAAATTATGTGTATTTAGACCTATTCATGGGCCAGATTATTTGTCTAGGCTCAAACGTCTGTCCAAAATTTAAGAGGGCAAAAATATTAGGCCCAAAAAATGGGCTTGGGAAAAAATTAGGTCCATTTAAAATATGGGTCGAGCTCAGACTTAAACATTCAAGGCTCGTGCCCTGCCTAGTCTGGCTCATTTTTAAGTTTGTAATATTTTATATTATGTTATTTTTATATGTTATTTAATTTAGAACACATTACAAAAATTAACCTATACTAAATATATAATACTATTCTAATGTAAATGTTAAAATGACTATATATAAAAAATTTCAATAAATAAAATATATATAATTATTAAATATTAAAATAATATAATATAGATTTTTTTAAAAAAATTAACAAATAATATGGGTATACCTAAAATGACTTGGATTAGTCTATTGCAAATATGGAAGGGTTTGGGCAAAAATTTGAGCCCATATTTTGGGTCAGGCTAGGCTTGGGCAAGCATAAAGTATGTAAATATCATGCTTAGGCATGACCCAACCTGACCCATGAGCACCTCTATGTGTAATTAAGGACCTAATTGTAAGGGATGAATACTTTGAGGATTAATAATAAATAATGGTTGTAAGAGGTCCATGTATTATATTTATACAGTCAAATTTAAATTTGATCAATTGAATTGTGAGATACGAATATTTCGGAGGTTAGGGCTATTAGACATAAAAATGAATAAAGTGCATTCATGTTTAGTTATCATATTTCTAAGTCTAAAATATATATCTAATGGATTTTTTGTATCCGAAGTTATCGTGCGTCACTAAAGACAATGTTGGGATGTCGAAAAGCAAAGCCATTGACAAGTAGCTAATCTGGTTTTGCTCTTATAACTCGAGTTTATTTAATAATTAAATATATATATGTTTGTGTGTGTGTGTGTGTTTGAATCAATATGTGTTCACGAATGGTTAACCATTGGTAAGAATGTATTTGACAAGTACGTATATACCTGATTGGGTGATTTGTGATCAATTAGTTGAATGAATATACATGTATATGCTTGATGATATTATATGATTAATAATGATTATATTTTTCCTATTAGCATTGTCAAATAGAGCCATGGTTATAGTTGGCATGTCATAGAGTCTGTTATGATAGGTGGGAGATTCAGTGTTGTGCGCATATACATATTGTGATAGTTCTATAATACCCTGGGGGTCGACAACATATCACCAGCTCAAATACACTAGTGGTCCGAATGTATTTTGGAGTGGTTGATTGGATCAATGCATTTATGTTCAATTAGCACTTCAGTGCTTATTTGGTCTATTGGTGGATTGATCCAAGTATCCGTCCTTGAGTTCAACATATGTTAATAGGGATTAAGATGTTATATCACATGTTGAATATTTATGCTTTTGAAATGAGATAAAAATGTTGAAAAAATAAATGGATTTGATTTAATAAATTAGATGAAAATACCCTGAGATCAGAATTTATGTAGAGAGAACTAGGGGTGTTCAAAATTCAGTTAAAACTGAATTAATCGATCGAATTGATCTAATTCAGTTAATTTATCGATTAATTGATCTAATTCGGTTAGAGGTCGATTAATGATTTTTTAAAGTTTAGCTATCGATTAATTCGGTTCAAAATTTGGTAATTAACAGAATTAATTGAATTAACCGAATTTATATATATTAAGCTTAGCCCATTGCAGACCCCAGCCCCAAGCCCCCAACCACCAGCCCACCCCAACACTCCTAAGTCTTACCCAATATAAAACCAATCCAATATAATTTACAAACCCAACCTAATCCTAAAAACAAAAAAACAATTTAATAAAAATCCAAAAAATCCTAAAATCAACAAATAACACCGATAGCCAAAATCCTAACCCAGTAAGCAGTAACTCTAATCTCATCTCTCCAAACTGAAAATCCATTGAAATCTTCTAAAATCCCTATTGCCAACAGCCACCAGTCACTGTCGTAACCCAACGTAGTAACGCTCTTTTGAGTTTTACTTCACTCACCATTGATCAGTCACCATCACCTTTAAGCGACGCCCTAATTCGAAGTCTGAAACACTCACAACCGTCCAGTGTCCACCAGGTCGCCAAATCCCCCTTACTTTTCAACAGTGATGGGTTAATAAAGATAATGAAATAATGCGACCTCTTTCTTGATTTTATTTTTTCAAAGGCATATAGATTATGTGCAATTTGAGATTTCAAGCAGCTTGTTGATTCAAAGTTTCTGGTAGGTTAGGAAATGGGATTATAAATGCGATATTTTTTGGGGTAAAGTTTCTATGGGTTAATGCAGTATATTTCTGGTAGATTAGAGGCTACTTTATTTTTCATTCTTACTTGATATTTCATGGATTTTATTTATGCTTATTTTCAAGGCTTGATTTGTTTCATAATTTTTTGATTTTATGTTTCTTTTTCTTTTCTATTTTGAATTGTTCACATGGTCTGTTTGATAGCTGAGAAAATCCAAGAAAAGGGATATATGACTTAAAATTATGTTAAATTGTGAATAAATGTACATTGAAAGAATTGAAAATAATTAATAAATATGGAATGAAGTGGGATGGACGAGGTGGTTATGGATGTATTGTGCATCCATCGAGATAGTCATGGTATTGAAAGTTGAACATTTGCAGGGTGTGGTCAAGGCAAAGTATGCAATGCAGCAATGGATTTTGCAGTATTTACTTTGGCCCTTTTGCATTGCTATATCTTATATGTTATATAGAAATTGGAAGCATTTACATTGTAGTAATTGTAGATTTGCAGTGTTTGGTTCCCCTTTTTTATTTCCAGTCTGAGAAGTTCCAATATGAAAAATAAATTTATTTTTGAATATGATCTCTAATATATTTTACATTCCATGCTTGAATATGATTTCTTCTTCTTTTTCAATGTTAAAAAACTTTGAAGTTGTGAATTAATATGTCACAATCTATAGCTACACTACCATTAATACACTTTTTGATCCATTATTCACCTATTTAACAAAAAAAACATAAACATAAAAATTTCGGTTTGATTAATTTCTTCTCTTTTTTTTTAAAATCCAGTTTGATTAACAATTAAGGTTTAAAAAGTTCAGTTAATGTTAGTTTAATTTAGTTAACCGATCGATTAATCAATTGGACACCCCTAGATAAAACAAGCAAATAATTTATGTAACATGATGGATTGATAAATATATTAGAGTCCCTAAGTATAATGAATTATCGATGTATATGTATCATTGAAGTAATTTTAAAATGGTTTTTGGTTATCTTAATCAATTTTTGTACCTAGTTGTTTATTTGTTTTGTTATATATATAATTGAATTCAAATTATACTGGGACCACTAAGTAACCATTATTTAGCAGATGAATTTGTTTGTTTATGTGCATGGGTCTCGAATAAAAGCTATAGAAGCTTCGCAGTCAAGTATCCAACTCTTTAGCTCAACTCGAAAGCTATTACATTCCTATTTTATATGTATATATGGTTTTGAAGGCATATAGTATGTACCTAGGTTGGTAGGCTTGCTTTCTAAGTTAATGATTTGGTACTTTTGGTAGTTTGCCTATAATGTAATAATGATTGAATTTTATGTTTTGATTATTAGCTAATTGTGCTTGATTGTATGAGTTTGAATGTGCATGTTAATTGGTTTAGTAATGCTGTGTTGGAAGGTATGAATTGGTTGTGATTGAATGTGTTTTTAATTGGTCGAATTGATGATTATGATTTGAGGCATGTTTAAGGTAAGCTTTGGTTCATGATTATAAGGTTTGGGATACTTTAAATTGTGTAATTATAGTCATTTGACCATTAAGCCTCAAGACAAAAGGAACTTTTCTTAAGACTGTTAGAACAAATCTCTTTTTAGAGTGCATTCAAGAGCTTAATGTCTCAAGAAATAACTATCTAGTCTTGAGACATTGTTCATAAGTTTCGAGACAAGTGGCCTTTGTCTTAAGGCAGAAGTACATCAAAGATAAAACAATTTTGCCTTGTTCTAGGTCTCGGGGTAAGAACCCCTTATATCGAGACATTTAAATATCAAAGCAAAAATAAAAAAAATAGGATAGGTGTATCTCGAGACCTAGTCTCAAGACATGAGGGACACTGCCTTAAGACACAATTTGTATTGTCTCAATACATGTTAACTTCGAAGCTAAAATTTCCAAAATAATTTATGGCCTATCTCAAGACATGAAATCCCCTATCTCGAGACATAACCTTGGAACTTGGTAAATGGGTTTGAGTTCGAACTCTAAGCTCCTCTTATATTCTGCTGAAATCTTGAATGATTAGATTAGGTACTTAATGTAATCTATGTGATTTAATTATATGAAATGTGTGTATAATTTATGTGAGTTACTTCAACAACGTAATGTGATGTGACATTTGGATTGGCAAATGGGTCAAGTGTAGGGTGTCACATTTAGTAGTATCAAAGCTAGAGTTTAACTGATTCATAGACTAAACCTGTAACACCCTACTATCCTTTTATTATCTAGCCTAAAAATTAAAGGGATGTTTTTAAACTAAAATTAACTATTTAATTAACTAAGAACACGACAGAAATAAAATTTGGAAAATACTTTTGGAAAACCGATGGAGAAGACAATACCCAACGAAGAATCCACATAGACTTCACTTACTACATCTGAACTAGATGATTTATTCACTTGTCTTAATCCATAGAAATCCCTAGTTTATGTTAATATCTCTCTCAAGACTAAAAACAACTGACTTTAGGTTGATTAATTGAAATCTCTTTCTAATTAAAACCCCTATTGTCGCATTAACTCAATCTATGGATTCCCTTATTAGATTTGACTCTAATCCGGTAGATTTATGTCATCCTATGTCTAGGATTGCATTCAACTCCGCTTAATTATTCTAGATCTACTCTTAAACAGGGACTTTTGCTCCATTGAATAAGCACATCAGACTTGAATTAATATCCTGAAATATTAAAGTAAGAATTAAGAACACATAATTAAGAATAAGAACAAGTATTTATCATATAATTGAAATAGTAATAATATTTGTCTTAGGTTTCATCTCCCTTAGGTATTTAGGGAGTTTACTTCATAGTAATGGGGGAAAACATCTCAAAATTGGGAAAACAACAAAACATAAAAAAACCCAAAGAACTTCTAAGGAAATTGAATAGAGATCTTCAGTCATGAAGTAGATCCTGCTTCCGATGGTTGTCTTCGAGTATTCTTTACCTTCTACTCTGTGTTTTTTTTCTTGATCCTCTTCTAGGGTGTTTATATTAGACTTTGGAATCCCTAAAATAGCCCAAAATTAGACTTTTCCGAATAGAATTAGACTTGGGCTTGACAGGGACACGGCCGTGTGCCACGCTCGTGTGAAGGTGCTCAGGTCGTGTGCAATTCTAACATGGTTTAATGTCGACACGACCATGACACACGGGTGTGTGGCCTGCCCGTGTGTCTAACACGGGTGTGTGGAAGTGCCTAGGCCGTGTGGAACACTGAAGTCAGCCTATTTTGTCCATTTTTGGCTCGTTTCTTGCTCTTTTCGCTTTTCTATGCTCTCTTGAGTATGAAACATGAAAGTAAAAGATTAGGAGCATTGAATTCAATAAAACTAATGATAAATCATTCATAAATATGCCAAGCATGGGATAAAAATAGGTATATCTTATGGTTTATGGTACTAAAATGTAGTTTTAAACCCAGTGCATCTTGCAGTTTATTCCAAAACCTCGATGTGAACCTCGAATCTCTATTCGAAACAATAGAAACAAGTCCTCCGTGTAATCTCACAACCTCGGAGATATACAACTCAGATAAATTTTCAAGCGAATAGTCCATTCATATTGGAATGAAATGAGCCGATTTTGTCAATCTGTCAATTATAACCCGGATCAAATCTTTCTTTCTTGGAGATAGGGGCAATCCCGACACCAAATCTATAATTACTCTATCCCATTTCCATTCGGTAATCATAATTTGCTGCAACAAACCAGACGGTACCTGATGTTTAGCTTTAACTTGCTGACAAATCAAACATTTAGAAATGAACTCTGAGATGTCACGTTTCATACTAGGCCACCAATAGATTTGTTTCAAGTCATTATACAATTTCGTGCTTCCCAGATGAATAGATAAACGACTGCTATATGCTTCGTTCAAAATCATCTAAATCATCTCTGAATTTCTCAGTACACATATTCGGCCTCTGAATCTTAAACAATCATGAGCATCAACTTGAAATTTTGAATCAAGTTCGAATTACATTGAGCTCGTTTTGTCAACATTTCATTGTCAATTTTCCGAGCTTCACAAATCTACTATAAAAACAATTGTCTCGCTTTTAACTCAGCTACAACTAAGCCATTGTCAGATAGAGCCAATTGAGTATTAGTTGCACGTAGAGCAAACAAAGATTTTTGGCTTAAGGCATTAGCAACAACATTTGCTTTTCGCGGATGGTAATCAATCACTAACTCGTAATCTTTTAGCAGTTCTAACCATCTCCGCTGTTGCAAATTCAAATCTTTCCGATTCATTAGATATTTCAAACTCTTGTGATCTAAATAAACATGGCATTTCTCACCAAACAAATAATGGTGCCAAATTTTCAACGCAAATACAATAGCTGCTAACTCTAAATCATGTGTCGGGTAATTCTTTTCATGCGTCTTCAGCTGTCTTAAGGCATAAGCTATGACTTTGCCTTCCTGCATCAAAACGCAGTCTAGACCATTCAATGATGTATCACTATAGATTACAATTTCTTTGCCCGATTCTGGCTGTACTAACACTGGAGTTTCAGTCAAAAGAGATTTCAGCTGATCAAAACTTTTTTGACATTTTTCAGACCATTCAAACTTTACATCTTTCTGAAGCAATCTCGTCCACAGAGTCACAATCATCAAAAAGCCTTTCACAAATTGTCTATAATAGTCGGCGAGTCCCAGAAAACTATGGGCTTCAAATACATTTCTCGGAGGCTTTCAATCCATTATTGTAGAAAATCTTGCTTGGATCGACTCGAATACCCAATGCTGACACAATATGCCCAGAAAACGAACCTCGCGCAACTAGAATTCACATTTACTAAACTTTGCATATAACTGCTTATCATGTAGAGTTTGCAATACAATTCTCAAATGCTTGGTCTGCTCAGTTTCATCTCGTGAATATATTAATATGTCATCAATAAATACAACAGCAAATCAATCTAAGTACGGTCTGAAAATCTGGTTAATTAAATCCATAAAGACAGCAGGTGCATTTGTTAGTCCAAAAGGCATAATTACAAATTCATAATTACCATATGTGACAGCCCTAATGTGACCCTAGTCGGAAAGTGGTTTCGGGACCACAAAACCGAGTCGTAAAAATAATTAATTGTTATATTCTATGCTTATTATGTAACACCCCGTACCCGAGACCGTTGCCGGAGTCGAACGCGAGGTGCTAACAGACTTAATTACTTTGTTTTCACAGTCCATTAAAAAAAAGAATTCCAGACAAGCTGGCTAACCGCGTCACTGTCGTCTTAAAAATCATATCTCGAGTTCAAAAACTTAAAAACTGATTCCGTAAATTTTCTCCGAAATTAGACTCATATATCCATCTATGGATTTATTTCTATAATTTTTGGTTGGGCCAATTGGTACAGTTTATTAGTTAAAGTCTCCCCTGATTCTGGGTTCGACTACTCTGACCTTCATGTATTCTGACTTGGATATCTCCCTGTACAGAGCTTCAATACTCATGCCGTTTGTTTCTATAGAAACTAGACTCAGAGAGGAATCCATACATATAAGGCATGACTTCTAACTATCTCTGGATAATTTATGGTGAATTATTAAAGTCGAAACAGGAGATCCAGAAACCGTTCTGGCCCTATTTCACGAGAACTTTAATATCTCTTAATATACTGTTCATATGATTGTTTCGTTACTTTCATATGAAAATAGATTCATCAAGGTTCGATTACATAATTTATTCACTATTTAATTCCATTCCTACAATTTTTTGTGATTTTTCGAATCCACACCACTGCTGCTGTCAGCAGCTGTTTTCAATGTAAACTTTACCTATTTCGTGGTTACCATGGACCAACTAGGGTTTTGTCATACATAGGTCCACATATGATCATATTTAGCCATTCCAATGGCTGATCATTTGCCCAACACTTCCATTCCAAACCATAGTCACATCATGAAACCATATATACATACATAAACACAAATGGTCTAATGCCATACTCCACTTCTACAAGCCATTTTCGCATGGCTGTACACACGTACATCACAAGAAGTGCTTAAAACAACAAGGGGTAGTCCTATACATGCCATATCCAGAGTTCAACTAAAAGAGTACCAAAAGAGCTTTGATAGTGTGGATGACTTCGACTTCGATGATCCCGAATCCGATAGCTAACGAACAAAATCTATAAAACAGAGAGCCAAAGCAACGGGGTAAGCATTTTAAAGCTTAGTAAGTTTCAAGTAATGAAATCGGCTTTGACTAAAGTACATTCACATAGCTAAATGAATCACTTTATTAATTCACATTCTCATAATCATACTTACTTCACACTTCATCAACATATACACACACAAGGTATCAACCTATCTAAAAGCCGAAAGTTCGTTAGTCGATTGAACAATACTATTTAAAACGAATCGACTTTTCCGAAGCACATGCAAACATACCTTATCGTTTGGGTTTGTCGAGCGTATTAATTGAATTTATTACAGCACAAAACGCTCACATTCAAACCCAAGTTTCTTCGGAATTTAGCCGGATATAACCACAAGCACAATTGCCTTCGGGTCTTAACCCGGGTATAGCAACTCGCACGAATGCCTTCGGGTCTTAGCCCGGATATATCAACTTGCACAATTGCCTTCGGGTCTTAGCCCGGATATATCAACTCGCACAAATGCCTTCGGGTCTTAGCCCGGATATATGTCAACTCGCACAAATGCCTTCGGGTCTTAGCCCGGATATATCAACTCGAACAAATGCCTTCGGGTCTTAGCCCGGATATATCAACTTGCACAAATGCCTTCGGGTCTTAGCCCGGATGTATTCAAATGCTCATGCACACATATATCAATAATCATAACACATCCATATCTTATTTTCGTTACTAAGGCTCAAACACAAAACATTTATTAAACCTTTCCAATTTCGGCTCAATAGCCACACACAAAGAGCATGATTTCGATTGGCTTTATAACATAGTCTCTATGCACATTCGACTATCCGTCATAGTATGACTAATCATTTCAATATAATTCAAGTAGGATCATTACTCGAAGACTTACCTCGGATGTTGTCGAACGACTTCAATGGCTATTCAATTACTTTTTCCTTCCCTTTATCGGATTTAGTTCCCTTTAGTCTTGAGCTTAAGTTCAACAAATTTTAAAATAGTCATTAATCGACTATTCAAGTATTACTTCAGAATAATATATATATTGATTCGACTTTCACACACATAGATTATAGTAAGCTTTATAAAAATCAATAAATAATTCATTAGCAAATTTTCATTAATGTTTACAACATAATCACATATTCACTACGAGCTGTTTTCCTGAGCAGCAGTCACTAAATTATTTATAACTGGAGCTACAAAACTCCAAATCACTTGCCGTTAATTTTCCCTGAATATAGACTTGTATATCTTTCATCCATAAAATTTTCAGAATTTTAGGCTTGGCCAATAAATACCAGATTTTTCTTAAAGTTTCCCCTGTTTCACTGTTTGACTAATCTGAGCACTCTTCACTACGAATCAAATTTCTCATTTTACAGAATTCAAAATGTGTTGTATTTGATTTCATTTGAAACTAGACTCATTAAGGAGTTTAAGCATATAAATTTTATCTTATAATCATTTTTGTACAATTTATAATGATTTTCTAAAAACAGAACAGGGAATCTAGTAGTCATTTTGACTCAGCCCCACAATACTTCAAATATCTCAAGATCGGTAACTCTTTTGTTTTTATAGTTTCTGTTGTAAGAAAATAGACTCTTCAAGCTTTAATGACATAATTTACTCAGCTTCTAATTCAACTCCTACAAATTATGGCGATTTTCCAAAATCACCTTACTGCTGCTGTCCCCAAGCAGATTATTACCAAATCAAATACTAACATTTGCATTTCACCTTAATAGCTAGCTTAGCAAACCTTAATTTAACATATAATTGTTCATAACACAATTAAAGCATCCTCTCCATTCCATCAATTCAAAACACATACATTGCCCAATAGTATCCAAAATCATATTCGGCCTTAGTACACATCTTGTTAGCCGATTTTTCTCCATTTAGCAACTAATGCACATATGTGCTCATTTGTTAGACTCTACTTCACCTAACTACCATTTTCTTTTTCATCCAAATAACATGAACAACAACCATTTCTTGAACATTTTCTCTTCAACAATTCTTCATAAAACATAAAAACTATAACCCAATCTCATCCTTTAATAACTAAAACCGAATGCTCAAGACACCACACCATTTCAAATTTTGGTCATGGGTTAAGCAAGGAACTTGATGACTAACAAAAAAAAATGCTAAAAATCCAAGAATCATCCTTGAACTTACCTTGATTTAGCTAACCACCATAGCTGAATTTTTTCAAAGCTTTTCTCTTCTAGGTACGGCAATGAGGAGCAAGGATGGAGAAACTTTGGTTTCTCCTCCTATTAACTAGTATTTTATTAACCTTATTCCTTATTTTATTTTTTTCTAACATACCTCACTAAGCCAACATGTTCCCAACATGTTTCCACCCATAGCATGGCCAACCACTAGCTCAAATTTTGGGTAATTTGACATGCAAACCCATCATTTTCATAACATGCATTAATATACCATTTTAAATTAGCCTATCATATTTTCACCATGTCTCATATCGATCCCTATTTAATAATTTCTCATGCAATTAGCAAAATTGGAGAATGAAACTTCCACATACTCATGTACACACATAATAAGCATAGAATATGGAAATTAATTATTTTTATGACTCGGTTTTGTGGTCCCGAAACCACTTCCCGACTAGGGTCAATTTTGGGCTGTCACATATTATGTGTGTACATGCATATGTGGACGTTTCATTCCCTAATTTTGCCAATTGCATGAGAAATTATTACATAGGGATCAATATGAGACATGGTGAAATATGATAGACTAATTTTAAATGGTTTATTAGTGCATGTCAACACAAGGGTGGACTTGCATGTCAAATTGCCCAATTTTCTTTATAGTGGCCGGCCAAGATGGGTGTTGATGGGCAAATATATATGTTTAATTAGTTATTAAAATAAGAAATGGCATTATGTGAGAAAAAAATAATATTAGTGAAATAAAGTAAAGAAAACAAAGAGGAAGGAAGGCTCATCTTTCATCACCTTCATTGCCGAAATTGAGAAAGGAAAGATTGAAAAAAAAAACCAAGGCATTCAGCCATGGCTAGTTCAAAGGAAAGGTATGCATTGTGATTTTATTCTAATTGATGTTGAGATTAAGTTGATAAGTGTATAGTCTAGTTAACCCATAGCTAAATTCATGAATTCATTGTTGGGAGATAAGAATGGAAGTTGCCGTATGTATGGGTATATATGCACTTTGGAAAGGAGATTTTTGGGTGTTATTTGAGTTCTCTTTATGTATGTATGTGCATGAGTATTCGGTCATGTTATAGATTCATGTTGAAAAATGTTAATGCTATATGTGTCATATAAATGTACTTGTGAATGAACTTGAGAATATCTAAATTATAGGTTGGAGGTGCCGAATGTAGTGTTGGATGAGTTTTAAAGAATAAAAATTTAGGTGACTAGAGGTTAATGACATTCGGCCAAAGGCTTGTGTGCTAGCAAAATCGGTATAAATGTTGTTCGATGTGTTGAATTGAGTAAGTAAGATGTTGGAACACTTAAGGATTTGGCATCTCTATGACATTAGATATAAGTGTATGAAAGGCTAAGTTTAAGTAGTAAGGCCGAATAGGTTATAGATAAGGCACTTGTGAGTCTTTGGCCAAGCAATTTGCAAATTAGATTAGGGTTCTTGTGACATTTAATGTTGAGTTTAATTTGGTATATTCGGCCATCTAATTAAGTATATAGGTGATGTTGAATTTAATCTTGCACATTCGGCTATATGGGTGTACACAATTGTGATACTATCCTTGATTGGATTATCGACAATAGGGTGATAGTATATGGTTGTTAACCAAATAGTTCAAAAGCATGGGGTAGAAAGATAAGAATTGGCCATGTGTCTCCTATGCTATGAAATCATTAATATTTTGATATAAATATTTAGCAAGACGGTTAAACTAGTTAATTTATCGATTTAGCTCAAGAAGTTAAAGGTGGAGAGGCAAGCAAGGGCAAAGGAAAGAACATCGAGTAGCCGAGTTGGAATCGTTTTCCCCAACATAAGGTAAGTCACCGAGCATATATTTTGTATTGATCTAAATAGACATAATGTCTATGTAATTATGCCGAATGGAATGATAAATTTATATACATGTATGCATGTGGTGATGAAAGTGTTGAATGAAAAGAAAAGAGGTGAGATGTATTGAGTTGTTGATTTCGGCACTAAATGTGCGGGTATAAACATTTATGATCATGAAATTGGCACTAAGTGTGCGGGTTTAAATTGTACAGCACTAAGTGTGCGAGTTTGATTGTATAGCACTAAGTGTGCGAGTTGATTATATAGCACTGAGTGTGCGGACTTAATATATATTTTTGAATCACTATGGACACTAAGTGTGCGACATTATTGAGTTGATCACGGACAGCGGATCGGGTAAGTACCTTGAGTTCATGGCTAATAGGCGTTATGTTTATATTTGGAGTTGAGCTTGGTAAGTTTGAACCTATGTGACAATTATAATTGAAGTCACGTACATAAGATTTATCGTGGAATAGGTGAAAGGTCGTTTAGTTGTATGATTGTAACGAAAATAAAATGATGTATGAAAATGCCTCAAATATCCTATTGATTAGTATATGGAATGTGAATGCATGACTTGGTATGAGATTGAACCGATAGGTCTAAGGAACTATGGCATAGTTCGGTATGGATGGAGTAACTAGCCTCGTTCCATTTTGTTTCCTCTTGTGAAATGTTATTAATGGATGGTAGTGCATTGCTTATGACTTACTAAGTTATATACTCACTCGGTGTTTCCTTGTCACCTATTTTAGGTTTCTTGGACTCGTCTCTTTTTGCGTGATCGGGCCGTCATCGAAGTCATCACACCAGCTAGCAAGTTTTGGTACTTTCTTCTTAGTCGGTTTAGGAGAACATTTCGGCATGTATAGGCTATTATGTTGTGTTTGAACTTTGGTATGTAAACTTTCAGCCATGCGAAAATGGCATAAATGTTAATTTGGACTTTGGGTCCTATGATACTTAGTTATAAAACGTAGTAAATGGGTTTTATAATGTGGTCATGACTGATATTGGGCCAATTCGGTTTTGGTTGAATAATAGTTGAGGCCTAATCGATTTTTATGCCATATGTCATGGTTGATTAATTTTGGTGTTAAAATTCATGATATGGCAATAGTGTAACAGGGAGATGTTTGTCAATGATTAGCCTTTGGCATGGCTAGTCATGATCATAATTTGTGATATGCATGATGAATTATTAGTTAGATCAAGGAGATATCACGAAATAGGCATAGTTGCTTTAGTAACAGATGCTCGCAGCAGCAGTGATGTGAGATTGAAAAAAAAAAGTAGGAATGGAATTAAATAATGAATAAATTATGTAATCGAATCTCGATGAGTCTATTTTCATATGGAAGAAACGAAACGACCATATGAGCTGTATGTTAGGAGATAATTAAACCCTTGTGAAACAGGACCAGAGCGATTTCTGGATCCCCTGTTCCGACTTTAGAGATTCGCCATAAATTAATCAGAGACAATTAGAAGTCATGCCTTATATGTATAGATTCCCTTTTGAGTCTAGTTTCATTAGAAACAAATGGCATAAGTATTGAAGCTCTGTAAAGGGAGATATCTAAGTCGTAATGTACAAAGGTCAGAGTAGTCGAACCCAGGAACAGGGACGACTTTAACTAATAAACTGTACCAATTGGCCCAACCAAAAATTCTACAAAAATTCTACCATATAGATATATGAGTCTAGTTCTGGGGAAAATTTACGGAACTGGATTTTGAGTTTCAGAACTCAAGATATGATTTTTAAAGAGACTAGTACGCAGATTGGCAGCTTGTCTGGGAAATTTTTAATAAGTGGTTTGAATTCTGTTAACACCTCGTGTTCGACTCCGGCGACGGTCTCGGGTTCGAGGTGTTACACCATACCTCATTCTAAAAGCTGTCTTTGGCACATTAGAGTCTCTAACTCGACACTGGTAATAATCCGATCTCAAATCTATCTATGAAAATAGTGTAGCCCCTTTTAACTGGTCAAACAAATCGTCAATCTGTGGTAGAGGGTATTTGTTCTTGATTGTCACTTTATTTAGCTGTCTGTAGTCTATACACATTCTCATCGTGCCATCTTTCTTTTTCACAAACAATATGGGAGCACCCCAAGGTGAGAAACTCAATCTTGCAAACCCTCTGTTGGTTAATTCTTGCAACTGAGCTTTTAATTCTTTCAATTCTGTCGAAGCCATTCTGTACGGAGCTATTGATATCGGCGTTGTTCCCGGCACTAACTCAACACTAAACTCAACCTCTCAAATTGGTGGTAAACCCAGTAACTCTTCAAGAAACACATCTGGATATTCCCACATAACCGGCATTGATTCTATCTTCTTTTCAGTCAAATTTGTATCAAGCACATAAGCAAAATAAGCTTCGAAACCCTTTCTCACATATGTCTGAGCTAACATTGAAGAAATCACTGCTGGTAAACCATTCAAATCATCTGACTCAGTTCGGATAATCTCATTATTCTGACATCTCAGATCAATCGTCTTTCTCTTACAATTTACAATAGCATAAAGTAGCTTTAACCAATCCATACCCAAAATTATATCAAATTCATCAAATGGTAACAACATCAGATTGGCTGAAAAGCAGAAATCTCGGATCATCAATGGACAGTTCTTGCACACTTTATCAACCAACACACACTTGCCTAAGGGGTTCGATACTCTAATTACGAATTCAGTAGACTCTACAGGCAAAGTCTTACGAGATACTAAATTCATACATATATATGAGTGAATAGATTCTGGATCTATCAATGCCATCACATTAGTATCATAGAGAGTGAAAGTACCGGTTATAACGTCTGGCGAGGATGCTTCCTCCTGTGCACGGATAGCATAAGCTCGAGCAGGTGCTCGTGCCTCAGGTCTCACAACACTTAGGTTACCACTTGTATTTCTAGTGTTTCGGGGTGGTTTCCCTCTAGCAGCAGTATTACTTGATCTCACATTCTAAACTTTGTCTTTCTCATCTAACTCCAGGAAATCTCAGATGCAGTGTTCTAACGAGCCACATTTGTAACAAGCTTTATAACTTTTATTCCAACATTCTCTGAAATGTTGTCGTCCATAGTGCTGACATTTGGGTTTATTGTCTCTTACACTGCTAACACTAGCTACTGATGTAGCTTGAGCTTTAGAACAAGAGTATTGTTTATCATGATCCTTATTTGGGTATCCAATATAAGCATCCAAGCGAGTATATGAATCTCTAGATTTCTTTGATAAAGATTAATACAGCTTACT
The DNA here is from genome assembly GCF_007990345.1 of Gossypium hirsutum. Classification (NCBI taxonomy): domain Eukaryota; kingdom Viridiplantae; phylum Streptophyta; class Magnoliopsida; order Malvales; family Malvaceae; genus Gossypium; species Gossypium hirsutum. The sequence continues at coordinate 49,234,125 of NC_053430.1, read as the reverse complement.
CATCGATCTTTTTCTGGTGTCTCTAGCCTCTGGATCTGCTTTCCACTTTTCTTTACTGAGACCTTCGGCTTTACAAGCCCTTTCAACTAAAACAATGAATTCTTTGATTTCAAGAATCCCGATTAGAAGTTTTATATCTTCATCCAACCCATCAATGAATCGCTTACACATAATATCTTCGGTAGAAACATATTCCTGAGCATATTTTCTCAATCATACAAATTCTCTTTCATACTCAATGACAGTCATCCGACCTTGTTTCAATTCTAGAAACTCTTTATGTTTCTAATCGAGAAATTGCTGACTTATGTACTTCTTTTGAAACTTCAATTGAAAGAACTCCCAAGTAACCCGTTCTCTAGGAACGACAAATGTCAACATTTTCCACCAACGGTACGCATTATCTCTAAGTAAAGATATTACACATTTGATACATTCTTCAGGAGGACAAGACACTTCTCTGAATACTCAGATCATGTTCTCAAGCCAGAACTTAGCTCTCTCAGCATCATCATTAACAGTAACCCAAAACTCCTCAACCCCATGTTTATGAATTTTATCCACTGGCAGCTTGTTCAACCATATCGGATCTATGACTTGAGGATTAATAGGGATTTGATGAGGAACAGAAGGGGGTGAAGGTTGTTGAGTAGCTGAATTCATTTGAGTGAACTCTGTGAACCACTCACTCATCATCTAGAAGAAGGCTTGCTTAGCCTCTCCCCCTTGACTACTTGAAATCAGCCTAGAATCAGCCAGCGCTGCCCCTTGAGCGGCGGCAGGTGCATTACTTTCCACATCGTCAGCTAAAGCTCGATCAGGATCCATTTGCTATATGAAAACACATTTTAAGCTGTCAAGAATCATCACACTATCACAGTTTATGTATATAGCATGTACAGCTAGACTCTCACGCTCTATATTATTCCTAAAATTGACTAAACTATAGCTCTGATACCAATAAAATGTAACACCCCTAACCCATATCCGTTACCAAAATAGGATTACGAGGTATTACTGATTAATACACATCATTCACATATGTAACACATACATTTATACATTTATAATTAAAATCTATTCAACACATTTACATTGTCCCTCATAAGGATCTATGAGGCCTTAAAACATGCTTAGAAGAGGTCGGGACTAAACGATGACATTTGAGAACTTTGGAAACTTAGAAATTTTCATGCATTTAAGGGTTACACACCTGTGTGAATAGGCTGTGTGCCTCACACGGCTACCAGACACGCCCGTGTCATAGGCAGTGTGAAAATAGGGCATATATACTGACTTGCACCACACGGTCAGAGAGACGCCCATGTGCAATGGCCATGGGAAATCTGGAGGGGTTACTTACTTGGGTCACACGGCCGACCACACACCCATGTGCCAGTCCTTTTGCCACACATGGCCAATACAAACACTCGTGTGTCTAAGTTGTGCCAAACCTGTAAGGTATACTGAATTAATTCGTAAGGGTACCTCATGGGACACACGGCCGTGTGTCAAGCATGGCTGAGACACACACCCGTGTCTTTGCCCGTGTGGACAAAAATAGACCATGTGCAAAGCCAAATTGCCACCCTTTCTCATGCTCACTAATGCCCCTGCGGTGTTTATGGATTTGATGAATCGGATCTTTAGGCCGTATTTGGATCGGTTCGTAGTTGTGTTTATTGATGACATCTTGGTCTATTTAAGAGATGAGACCGAACATGCTGAGCATCTGAGGCTAGTGTTGCAAATTTTGCGGGATAAGCAGTTATATGCTAAGTTCAGTAAGTGTGAGTTCTGGTTAAGAGAGGTTAGCTTCTTGGGTCATGTGGTATCCGCATCGGGTATTCGAGTTGACCCGAGCAAAATTTCAGCCATACTTAACTGGAAGCCTTCGAGAAATGTTACCGAAGTCCGGAGCTTTCTAGGGCTCGCCGGTTATTACCGACGATTTGTCAAAGGTTTCTCGATGATAGCCACACCAATGACGAAGCTACTTCAGAAGGATGTTAAGTTCGAATGGACGGAGAAATGTCAGAAAAGCTTCGATCAACTGAAAACTCATTTGACTGAAGCTCCAATTTTGGTGCAACCCGAATCGGGTAAAGAGTTTGCCATTTATAGTGACGCATCCCTACTTGGGTTGGGTTGCGTATTGATGCAAGAAGGTCGAGTTGTGGCCTATGCGTCAAGACAATTAAAGCCACACGAGAGAAATTATCCGACCCATGATCTCGAACTAGCCGCCATTGTGTTTGCATTGAAAATATGGCGACATTATTTGTTTGGTGAGAAGTGCCATGTGTTTTCGGATCACAAAAGTCTCAAATATTTGATGACTCAACGAGACTTGAATCTGCGACAAAGACGTTGGCTTGAGTTGTTGAAAGATTACGAGCTTGTCATTGATTACCACCCGGGAAAGGCTAATGTGGTTGCGGACGCCTTAAGCCGGAAATCACTGTTTGCTTTGCGAGCGATGAATGTACACTTGTCTGTTCTATCTGACAATGTGTTAGTAGCTGAATTAAAAGCCAAACCATTATTGACTCATCAAATTCTTGAAGCTCAGGAAGTCGATGATGAATTGGTTGCAAAACGAGCTGAGTGTGTTCCGAACAAGGAATCGGGGTTTCAGATTGATGATGATGGTTGTTTGAGGTTTAGAAGTCGTTTGTGTGTTCCAAGGAATTCGAAACTCATTCCGATGATTCTGAACGAAGCCCATTGTAGCCGAATGTCAATTCACCCGGGGAGCACGAAAATGTACAACGACTTGAAACATCGGTTTTGGTGGCATGGTATGAAACGAGACATCTCTGACTTTGTTTCGAGATGTTTAATATGTCAACAAGTGAAAGCGAAACATCAAGTGTCTTCAGGGTTACTTCAGCCGATCATGATACTCGAGTGGAAATGGGACCGAGTCACAATGGACTTTGTGTCCGGAGTGCCATTGTCCGCAAGTAAGAAGGATGCGATTTGGGTTGTTGTTGATAGGCTGACTAAGTCGGCTCACTTTATCCCCGTGCGTACGGATTTTTCATTGGATAAACTAGCCGAATTGTATGTCTCTCAGATTGTGAGATTACATGGAGTACCTATTTCTATCGTGTCGGATAGAGATCCGAGATTCACCTCACGATTTTGGAAGAAATTGCAAGAACCTTTGGGTACCAAGCTGCATTTTAGCACCGCTTTTCACCCCCAAACCGATAGACAATCCGAGCGGATAATTCAGATACTCGAGGATATGCTGAGATGCTGCATCCTTGAGTTTAGTGGTTCATGGGAACGGTATGTACCTTTGATTGAATTCGCTTACAACAATAGTTTTCAATCAAGTATTAAGATGGCACCTTATGAGGCTTTGTACGGTCGTAAATGCCGTACGCCATTGTTTTGGACCGAGCTTGGTGAAAGTAAAATTTTCGGAGTTGATTTGATTAAAGATGCCGAACAAAAAGTAAAGGTAATCCGCGAAAGTCTAAAGGCAGCCACGGATCGTCAGAAATCGTATGCGGATTTGAAACGAAAAGACATTGAATATCAGGCGGGAGTAAAGTGTTTCTTAAAGTTTCGCCTTGGAAAAAGGTACTCAGATTTGGCCGAAAGGGCAAGTTGAGTCCGAGATTCATTGGGCCATACGAAATATCCGAACGAGTCGGTCCAGTTGCGTATCGATTGATTTTATAGATCCGATCCGTCACATGTGATTAATCCCTCAGAAGTTGAAATTCAATCTGACTTGAGCTATGAAGAAGAACCGATTCGTATCCTAGCTCGTGAAGTGAAAGAGTTGCGAAATAAAAGGGTTCCGTTGGTTAAGGTGTTGTGGCTCAAACACGGGATCGAGGAAGCAACCTGGGAACCCGAGAGCTCGATGAAAGAACGATATCCAAACCTATTTACTGGTAAGATTTTCGAGGACGAAAATTTCTTAAGTGGGGGAGAGTTGTGACAGCCCAAAATTGACCCTAGTCGAGAAGCGGTTTCGGGACCGCTAAACCGAGTCACCGAAAGGTTTGAATGTGATGTTTATTGTCTAGAATATGTAATCATGAATGTGTGAAAATTTCAAGCTTCGATTTAGTCGATTGCATGTGAATTTAGTTAATAGGACTTATATGAGGAAATTTTAAAATGTGATAGGTCAATGCATGAGGACCTATTAGTGCATGTGGAAGAAAAAGGGGACTTGCATGTCAAAGTGCCCAATTCTTGATAAGTGGCCGGCCAAGCATGACTCCATTCCTCCAAGTTTATGTTGTTTATTATTTAATATTGGTAAGTAAATTAAAATAAATTAAAGAAAGGAACTAAAAAGGAAGAGATGAATAAAATAAGGAGGGAAGAGGGAGTGTTCATCTTTTTTTTCTTTGGCTATTGCCGTGAGTGAGGAGAAGGAAGGGAGATTTGGTTATTGGATTTTGACTTGGAAGATGGCTAGAATGAAGTATGTATTGAATGATTCTTGAAAATCTATGCATGTTTGAGATGGTTAGTTCAAATTCTACTCATCCTATAGATTAGACTTAGGATTTTGAGGTTGAAATTCGGCCAAGAAGCTTGAAACTCTTAGTAGATGTGTTAATGTCATTAAAATGGATAGTAATGTAGGATATGGTGAGTGGTTAATTGCTTTTAACTTGAAAGTTGAGGTTAAAGGGGTTAAGTGATTGCCGAATCTAATTTAGGGGTGGAGGATTGTGTTCATGTTATATTGGATAGGTAGAGGTTGTAATGAGGTTGAAATTGTTGAATTGTTAGCTTGGTAACTAATGAAGTAATCGGCCATATGGGGTAAAAATGGGATGTTCATTTTAGTTGTTGTTTCATTTTTGTGAGAAATGGGTCAAGTATTCATGAGATGAAATTGTGTGATTAGATAAATTAAAGGTAATAGTATAGTTGATGAATATATATAGATATACATATTCGGCCATCACTTAGGAGCTTATGTGATGTTGAGTTAAGCTTTGCATATTCGGCTATATATATATATACATATATATGTAAGCCCATTCGTGATACTACCTTAGGACTATGTATATATAATCGACAAAAGAATGGGAAAAACTAGTAAGGGTGAAGGCCGAATGAGCTATAGGTGGTGTGGATGACTTTTATACATGTGGGTGTGTGTGTATGCCATTTAGTTGGTGACATTCGGCATTTCTTAATTAACATTAGAGATGAGTGAATGAAATCGGCATGTGTGTTTGTGGAAATGCCGAATGTGAATTTGGATAATATTGAGTAATGTATGTGCTTTAAAATGATGGAATGGAGTGGATGCTTTAAATGTGTTACGAACAATTATAAGTTAAATTAAGGGTTGCTAAGTTACCATTGTCATTGCCGAATATACAAACATACATATGCATGTGCAATTGAAGAATGAATGTTTAGCAAGATGGTTAAACTAGTTAAATTATTGATTTAGCTCAAGGAGTTAAAGGAGGTGAATCGAGCAAAGGCAAAGAAAAGGTTATCGAGTAGCCGAGTTGGAACCGTCTTACCCAACACGAGGTAAGTCATTAAGCATGTAGTTGGTATTATTTCAAATGGTCATAATGTTTATGTATTGATGCTGAATGGAATGAATAAATATACATATATATATACGCATGTACGTATGTGATGATGAAATTGTTGAATGAAAAGAAAAGAGGTAAGATGTACTGAGTTGTTGGTCTCGGCACTAAACGTGCGGGTATTACCATTTATGACCATGAGATTTGGCGCTAAGTGCGCGGGATTAAATTGTACAGCACTAAGTGTGCGATTTGACTATGTTGCACTAAGTGTGCGAAATGAATATGATGCACTAAGTGTGCGAGTTGACCATGCGGCACTAAGTGTGCGAGTTTGACTATGTAGCACTAAGTGTGCGATTTGATTACGTAGCACTAAGTGTGCGAGTTGATTATATAGCACTGAGTGTGCGGACTCAATATACATTCGTGAATCATTATGGACACTATGTGTGCGACACCATTGAGTCGATCGCGGACAGCGGATCGGGTAAGTGTCCTGAGTACATGGCTAATAGGTGCTATGCTTATACTTGGTGTTGAGCCCGGTAAGTTTGAACCTATGTGACAAATATACTTGAAGTCACGTACATAAAATTTATCGTAGGATGGGTGAAAGGCCGTTTAGTCGTTTGATTGTAACGAAAATAAATTGATTTATGAAAATGCTTCAATGTCCTATTGATGAGTATATGGAATGTGAATGCATGAATTGATATGAAATTGAATCGATAGGTGGGAGGAACTATGGTATGGTTCGGTATGGATGGAGTAAATTGTCTCGTTCCATTTTGTTTCCTCTTGTGATAATGTTATTGATGGATGGTAGTACATTGCTTATGACTTACTGAGTTATAAACTCACTCGGTGTTTCCTTGTCACCCATTATAGGTTGCTTGGACTCATCTATTTTTGCGGGGTCAGGTCGTCATCAAAGTCATCACACCGGATAGCAAGTTTTGGTACTTTCTTCTTAGTTGGCTCAGAAGAACATTTTGGCATGTATAAGCTATTACGTTGTGTTTGAACTTTGGCATGTAAACTTTAAGCCATGCGAAAATGGCACGAATGTTCGATTGAGTTGGATCAAGGGTAGGCATGAAATGGACCTAGTTACTTTCGTAACAGATGCTGGCAGCAGCAGTGTCATGAGATTGAAAAATCACTAAAAATAGTAGGAGTGGAATTAATTGATGAATAAATTTTATAAGGGGTTAAAGTCAGTTAACACCTCGTGTTCGACTCCGGTGTCGGTTTCGGGTTCGGGGTGTTACAAGGGGATTGGATAAGGATGAGATAAGGGAGGAAATTTAGGAGCTGATCAAGGAGCTTGGTGTTGGCCGAATGTTGGACTCTTGAGGAGCAAGAGTTGGCCGGCCAAGGGTCTTTAGTATATAGGCAATTCGGCTAGGTCTATGTGCCAACCTAAATATGGCTTTGTGCCATCTTGATTATGGCTTCGTGCCAAATGTATTTACCTGTGGCTATGTGCCTAACATATTTGTTGACGACTCTGTGTCGATCATATTTACCGAAGGCTGTGTGCCAGTTATATTACCGTCACTGATGGCTATGTACCAAAGTTATTACAGTTATCGATGGCTTTGTGCCACGTATTCTGTTAAGTGGCTTTGCCACATTATCTGATTCTGGTGGCTATGCCATAAATATCTGTTCTGGTGGCTCTGCCACAATATCTATATCTGGTGACTCTATCACAATATCTGTTCTGGCAGCCATGCTGTAAATTCTGTGGTGTGTAACGGATGGGTGGGTCGAGTTGTCTCCTCACATGGTGTAAGGTCGATACGGGGGTGTATATAGCTGGATTGGGTTGGGATTGCATTCACATTCTGATTCTGATTCTGATTCTCATTTTGATTCTAGTTCTGATAATGTTTCTTATTTTGTAATGGGCTAAAACCCATCTAGTACTATCTGTTATAATGGGCTAAGGCCCAATTGATACTAAAACTGTAAGTAGGGCTAGGGCCAAACTTTTAATTCTTTTTTATGACTGACTGTTCCTTTTATATAGTAGGGGATTTCACACTGAGCTTTCGTAAACTCACCCCATTTTTTAACCTTTCAGGTAATTTCCAGCCTTAGACGGATAGGAGCTGGGAGGGGCTCGGAGGAAGCCACACACACTGTTTATGTTACAGTTTTGATTATTACTTTTAAATGTTTTTATGTGGGTTGTAGTAAAGCCATTGTAATTTTCTGGATTTCAAATTTGGAATTTTATTTATTGTTCTTATAATTGCTAGTATTAGAACATGGTTTTCCAAAGTAACTACTATTGTTCAAAACATCACGTATCCGCAATTGTTTTTAAATTAAGCATCCGCAACTACCAAGATTTTTACAAAGTTGTTAAGAATGTTATTCAGCTGAGGTTTTCTAACAAGGTTTAAAAAGGGTATAAGTTTTTAATTATTAAGAAGGGTTTTTAATGGAAACATGGTTTTCGACAAACACTTCAATGTGACACACCAGATTCGAGCCAAACTTTCAGGCTGGGTTTGGGGTGTTACAGCAAAAGTGTAATTAAACTATTTATGTGTTTATGGATGAATTTGATTGAGTATATGATTAAATAAGTTGAATTTGTATTAAATTAGATCAAGAAATGAGGAAATCAGATTTGGATCGGAGAAAGTTGAAAATTATCGAATAGTCGTTTCGGTCCGTTCGTGTTAGTGCGAGGTAAGTTCATAAGTAAATAAATGTTGTTAAATTGAAATGTATGTGCATTATATGTGCTGAATTGATTTGTAAAGAAATATATATATGTGATGCCGAATTGAATCGAGCTTTGGAGAAACTGTTCCAGTCATGGATTATTCGAATAGGTGAAATTGAGAAATTTTCGATAATGTGACAATGTCTGAAGAGCCCCGTACGAACCATAGGAATAGTTAGGATACATATGTCATGAAATAGGATTCCAATATGTGTTATCGTGTAAAACCACGTCTAGGACGTTGGCATCGATTTGTGATTTACATGTAAGACCATGTCTAGGGCATTGGCATCGTACATGATTTTGTGTAAGACCCTGTTTGGGACAGTGGCATCGATATTTGATTACATGTAAAACCACATCTGGGACGTTGGCATTGTACGAGCTTATGAGTTATTCGAGTATCCTTATTGATTTTGAACGGTTCAACTGGCATTCCAAGAAATGAATAACCATGTGAAATTGTATCTGATTTAGGTACGTGTGATTTGTTATGAAATTCAGAAACGAATGTTGAGTATGTATCATATGACCATATGTGAAATATATGACAACGAATTATATGAATGTAGATAAATGAACGGTGTGTGATATATGCTCGTTATATGAAATTGTGGTTCTATGTTTCGGACATAAGATTTATGAAATATGAAACATGGCTTTGATGTATGATTTCTTGGTTCAAAAACTTGAATAGATAATGAAATTAAAAAGGTTGAGTTGGCTATACGATTTATATATGCAAATTTGGTTTGTATGAATAAGGGAATTATGGATGTTCGAGTTTAGAAGTGTTTATAAAGAAGTTGATATAACCTTATGTATGATTTGTAATAAATGAACATAGTTTGATTGGCGATGTAATGAATATGAGCGAGCTTGACTTACATGATTGAGTTAACAGTTGTTATTCGAATTTGAAAGCATGGTTATACGTTCCTTGATAAATAAGATAAGTGGAGTCATTTAATGTGGTTATATGAATTTACGAGTACAATAATGCATATGTGATCGAGATTTGTTAAATTTGGTTTAGTGATATTGGTTATAAATATTATTGGAATGATATATTTGCTTATGGCTTACTAAGCTTTCAAAGCTTACTTTTGTGTGTTTTTCTATGTCTATAGAGTTTCAGAGACTTGCTCGGGTTTGAAGTTATAGGAGACATCATCACACTATCCGGTTATCGCTTCGGTAAATAAAAGCTTTGAGTTTTGGTTCAGTGGCATGTATAGGCTAGTTTTAAGGTGGTTCATTTTGATTTGAGTATATATATAGCCATGCGAAAATGGCTTAATTATGATGCTAATATTGTGTATACTTGGTTATGTATTGAGTTAATTTTTGGAAGTATGATTCATGGGTTATGTATAATGTATTTTGTTATATGATTTGGCTTGAGCATGGAGGTGAAATATTGGATGTATTTTCGACTTATGGTTCATATTTCTATAGGTAAAATGATGAGTATAACATTGATGATGCATTAGTTATCTGAATACTATTTGAAAAGGCAAGTAATGTGATATGTTTAGATATATATATGTATATGGCCAAGTGAAATGGTCATTTTGGTATGTTCATAGTTGGAATTTGGTAATGTTTAGCTTGTGATTTTAATATGCTTTGATATAGAGAATGAGCATGAAATTGGTTGATGATATTATGGATTGATTGACACATTTTTGGAGTTGAATTTGGCTAAAAATGTTGCATATATGATGCTTGATTTTTTAATTGTAGGGAGGACCCAAATGGGTGGCATATTGGCCTTGTAAATGGCGTATTTTTGCCCACACGGGCAGAGATACGGGTGTGTGTCTCTGCAGTGTTGTTCAAGGGCCATTTCAAAATGAGCTTGGGCAGACCACACAGTTGCGCACGCACAGGCGTGTGCTAGGCCGTGTGGCCAAGTCAGTTTTGACCACGGGCTAGACATACGGGCGTGTCTAGTTGCCATGTGGATAAGTCAGTATGTATGCCCTGTTTCGCCACGACCTAGACACACGAGCGTGTCTAATGCCGTGTGAAGCACATGATCTGCTCACACGGGCATGTGACCTTTGTAACTTAGAAAAATTGTTAAGTTTTGGAAACATTTTGTATGTGTTTGGTTTAGTCCCGACCTCTTTCTAATGCATGTTTATGGTCTCATTGACCTGAGAAATGGACTTAATGTTGATGTTTGACTATGATATGATTATGCATGACTTTGGATTGTGAAATGATTGCAAAATGTTCTGATATGTCTAGTAATGCCTTTTAACCCTATTCTAGTGATGGATACGGGTTAGGGGGGTTACCGAATACCATAACTTCAGTGGTACCGAGAGAGAATGTTACATGGTAATTTTTCCAGGCTGAATTCAGGAAGAAGTATGTAAGCTAGAGATTTATGGATCAAAAAAAGAAAGAATTTCTAGACCTCAAACAAGGAAATATGACTATGTCTGAATATGAACGAGAATTTGTTCGACTCGGTAAATATGCCAGAGAATGGGTTCTAATCAAGGCTGAGATGTGTAAACGCTTTGAAGAAGGTTTAAATGAAGACATCAAATTGTTGATTGGAATTCTAAAGATAAGGGAATTTACAGTGCTAGCTGATCGAGCACACAAAGTTGAGGAACTGAGAAAATAAAAGAAATAAGCCGAAAGAGAGGCTCGGGTTTCTAGAAAAAGAACTATGAGTAAGTCACAATCATTTGCTTCTAAGAAATTAAGGAAGTATTATGATTGTTTGACCACCTCTACGGGATATTCTGGAAGAGAGTGGGGCTCTCAATGTTCTTTCCAGTTTTCTACCCTTCCTATCATGCCCATCCTTGTGCCTTTGACTGAAAATCTCTTCTTCCTTACTCTTTTGAGTAGTAACCGTATATCCCTCTTCTCTTCTCATCTTTATTCTTTTGGTTTCTAGTCAAGTGTTTTCTCTTATATTATGTAAACTGATTACATATACTCTCCCCTCATTTCAGTTTATTTTCAAGTCTCTCCTCCTTCCAAGTTTGTGGATTAACAAAATACTTCTCCTCTTTTCTTTTATCTTGTTTTCGACTAGTGAGAGTTCTCTGGCGTTCGATAAATGCTCATGATTCCCTTTCTGTTCTCTCTACTGTTAGGATCTTTCCTTCTAAACATCTCTTTCTTTTTGCTACTGTTCATAGGGGAAGTGATTGTTACACTTCGCCTCTACCATTCTTTGTACTTTCAGCAATTGGTGGTGTGGCCGAATGTTCTTTTTCTCTTAAGTTGGACTCTGCGTTTTGGTACGTGGCTTTTCATCTAGTACAATTGTTCAGTTGTTGATGGTTGATAAGTGCTGTTGAAATGCAGATAACCCCCTAAGGCCTATCGATTGGTCTCTTACAAATGGATTCAACGAGTAAACCATATTCGGATCTATTCAAGTGAGGGGTAAGTTTGGACAAGTTATTTTGGTAGGGGTTTTGGATAGGTTGATTAACGTACGTTTAACTGAATCTTGTGAATGAATGAAGGTTGGAGTACTCATGGATTCTTTACATGGTTTCCTGAACAGGTGTGTGTGATTACACTACTTCAATCGTAAATTGGCAAAAGCCGAACACCGTTACCATTAATGCTGTATGGGCGTGCGTTCCCTCGTGTGGTCATCTGAACGCATAAGCGTGAGCATTTGATTGTAGAGACCACCACGAGTGATTTCATGGGCTTGGGTCACCCTGGGCCACGTTAGGCCGAAATGGGTCGTGTGGGGCCCATGCAACACAGATGTGTGGAGATTGTTGGGTTAGGCTATTTAGTTCACACAGCTAAGGCCATTTTAGGCTTTACGGGCTACATGGGTGTGTGGGCCCACATGGGCCCGCAATATGGGCTATAGGCCCATTATCACTGATTGACTGTTAAGGTCGCACGGGTCGTCCAAGACGACTGTGGACCTAATGTTGGGTCGGTAAGTACCCTTAGACCCCATATTGATGAAATGACCGTTATACCCCTAATAGGTAAAATGACTGATATACCCTTATGTGATGTGTGACTATTTGAGCATGTCATTCTTATTGTATATACATTTATATTATGGTGCATTGCATGGGGTGGGATATATGATTTTGGAGGAAGTGTACTGAAAGGCTATAACTTATTACTGGCGGCTTTGCTAAAAATACTATTTTAGTGCCGCTACCGGTACTTCTTGGTATGTAGGGTTGGGTGGGTCGATTTAATCCCTACATGGTGTGTAGGATTGGTACGAAGATGGTGTGTAGAGGATGGATTGGGTAGGACTCTTGTTTGCATACTGTACTGATATATTAACGGGCTTAAGCCCAAACTGTTATTGTTACTAAAACGAGCTCAAGCACAGGCCGCTACTGTTAAAAAAATAGGCTAAGGCCTAACTGATATTGAAAGAGCTTAGGCCCAGAAAGTGTTTACTCAGACTGTATGCTTTTATAAGATTTCACACACTGAGTTTTCATAAACTCATCCATCTGTTATCTATGCAAGAAATCCCTAGGCTTAGACGGATCGAGGCGACGGAAGACTCAGAGGTGGCCACTCGACATAGTTTCTTTTAATATTATAGTTAAGACTTTTTTGGGGGGTTTCATTATGTAATATGGCCTCTTTAATTTTTATTTTAAATTTGGGGATTTACTTACTTAAATTTTAATCTGGTAGTAGTAGGTCTCAGATCTTCCCGAAAATATAAACAAATGTTTTTTTTTTGAAAACACCACGATTATGCAACACATTTTGAAAGCTTCCGCAACAAATGCTGTTTTAAAGTTTTTATAACAAGCTATTATAATATTTTTCTAAAACAACTTGAGTTTTCACAATGAACTAGACATCCTAAACTTTTGTTAAGAACCTAAAGAAGATTTTATATAGAACGGATTTTCACGAAATTTGTGTTAACGCACTCCCATGTGACATAACAGATTTGGCCATAACGTCTGGTTCGGGTTTGGTGTGTTACACTTGATGTTATTGCCATTTGATGAATTTGATGTAATTTTGGGAATGGATTGGTTATCCCGATATGATGCAGTGTTGAATTATAAATAGAAATATATTGTATTGAAATGTGAGAATGGTGAATTTCTTCGTGTTGAATCCAATAAACTAGATGGACTACCTAATGTGATTTCAGCAATGTCCGCACAGAAATATGTCAGAAAAGGTTATGACGCTTATCTCGCATATGTGTTGAATACTAAAGTATCTAAGTCAAAGATTCAGTTAGTGCCGATTGTATGTGAATTTCCTGATGTATTCCCAGAAGAATTACCTGGTTTACCACTGGATAGAGAAGTGGAATTCTCTATAGATCTTGTTCTAGGTACAACACCAATATCTATAGCACCTTACAAAATAGCTCCTACTGAATTGAAGGAGCTGAAAGTACAGTTGCAAGAATTGATTGACAGAGGTTTTGCTCGACCTAGTTTCTCACCTTGGGGTGCGCCAGTTCTATTTGTAAAGAAGAAGGATGGATAGTTGAGGCTGTGTATTGATTATAGACAGCTCAACAAAGTTACAATAATGAACAAGTATCCATGCCTCGAATCGATGACTTGTTTGACTAGTTAAAATGTGCCACTGTATTTTCAAAGATTGATCTCTAATCTGATTATTATCAACTACGGGCAAAAGGATTGGATGGGCCAAATATAGCTTTTAGAACCAGGACACTATGAGTTTCTTGTGATGCCATTTGGCTTGACAAATGCACCTGCAGTGTTTATGGATTTGATGAACAAAATTTTCAGCTCGTATTTGGACAAGTTTGTGGTGGTATTTATAAATGATATTTTGGTTTACTCTTGAGATGAAAATGAGCCTGCTGAGCATTTGAGAATAATGTTGCAAATTCTGCAAAAAAAAAAACAGCTATATGTCAAATTCAGTAAATGTGAATTTTGGCTATAGGAAGCTAGTTTTCTTGGGCATATAGTATCTGTTGAAGGTGTCAGACTAGACCCGAATAAAATTTTAGCCATTGTTAATTGGAAGCCACTGAAGTCCAAAGTTTTCTAGGACTAGCTAGTTATTATCGGAAATTTGTAAAAAAAATTCAATGATATCTTCTCCGAAGACTCGTTTGCTACAGAAAGATGTAAAGTTCGAGTGGATTGATAAATGCTAGTAGAATTTTTATAGATTAAAAGTGTTATTGACAGAAGCACCAGTGTTCGTACAGCCAGAATCAGGTAAGGAATTTACAGTTTACAGTGATACATCATTGAATGGTTTAGGCTGTGTTTTGATGCAAGACGGTAAAGTAGTGGCCTATGCTTCACAAAAACTAAAGCCACACAAAAAGAACTACCTGACACATGACCTTGAATTAGCAGTCATTGTGTTCGCATTGAAAATCTGGCGGCATTACTTATTTGTTGAAAAATGTCACATGTTCACTGATCATAAAAGTCTAGAATATTTGATGTCATGGAAAGATTTGAATTTGAGACAGCGCAGATGGCTTGAATTATTGAAAGACTATGATCTTGTTATTGACTATCATCTGGGAAAAGCCAACGTAGTGGCAGATGCTTTGAGTAGAAAATCCCTGTATACTTTGCTAGCAATGAACACTTGATTGTTGTTGTCTGATGATGGTTCAATCATAGCCGAGTTAAAAGCTAGACCAATGTTTTTGCAACAGACCTCTAAAGCTCAAAAAAATGATAGTAAGTTGAAAGCAAAACGGGTACAAAGCGAATCGACTCCTGACTCAGAATTTCAGATCGAGACTAATGGCTGTTTGTTATTTAGAGGCAGAGTATGTGTACCGAAAAGTTTAGAATTGATACAGAATATTTTGAATGAAGCTCACAATTTTAACATGTCTATACATCTTGGTAGTAATAAAATGTATAATGATCTGAAAAAGATGTACTGGTGGTCGGGAATGAAATGAAATATTTTTGAGTTTGTATCCAAATGTTTGATATGTTATCAAGTAAAAGTTGAATATTAGTTGCCTTCTGGATTATTACAGCTAGTTACGATGCCAGAATGAAAATGGGAAAGAATTACTATGGACTTTGTATCGGGATTAGCCCTATCTCCAAAGAAGAAAGATGCCATTTGGGTAATTATTGACTGGTTGACAAAGTTTGCACACTTTATTCCAATATGTATGGATTTTTCCTTGGATAGATTGGCTGAATTATATGTTTCTGGGATTGTCAGATTGCATGGAGTGCCTGTATCTATTATTTCAGATAGGGACCCTCGGTTTACATCTCGATTCTGGAACAAATTGCAAGAAGCTCTGGGTACTCAGTTACACTTTAACACTTCATTTCATCCCCAGAAAGATGGTCAATCTGAAATCTTGGAAGATATGCTTCGGTGTTGTGTACTTGAGTTTGAAGATAACTAGGAATGGTATTTGCCTTTGGTTGAATTTGCTTATAATAACAGTTATTAGTCTAGTATTAAAATGGCATCATATGAAGCCTTGTATGGTTGCAAATGTAGAACTCCATTGTATTGGATAGAACCCAGTGAGAAAAAGTTACATGGAGTTGACTTGGTCCGAGTGACCGAGGAAAAAGTGAACCTCTGATGATTAAAAGTCCTACACTGATTTGAAACGAAAAGAAATAGAATTTCAAGTTAGTGACAAAATATTCTTGAAAGTGTCACCTTGGAAGAAAGTTCTCCTTTTTGGTCACAAAGGAAAACTGAGTCCATGGTTTATTGGACCATATGAGTTACTGAAAAAATTAGACCGGCTGCATAGCAGTTAGCTTTACCACCAGAGCTTGATCGAATTCATAATGTTTTTCATGTGTCTATGCTACGGCGGTATCGATCTGACCTTTCACATGTTATCTCTCCGACAGAGGTAGAGATTTAGCTTGATATGACATATAGTGAAGAACCAATTAAAATCTTGGCTCGAGAAACGAAAGAGTTAAAAAATAAAAATGTAGCTTTAGTAAAGCTCTTTGGAAATGACACGGTATCGAAGAAGCTACCTGGGAGGCAGAGGATACTACTCGAATCTTTTTACTGGTAAGCTTTTCGAAGACGAAAATCCCTAGAGGGGGAAAGTTGTAACAGCCCATTTTTTAGTGAAATCAGAACAATAGTTTCAGGACCACAAATCTCACCCAAAAATAAGGTTTATTTTTATTTCATTATGTAGTCCGTATTATAATAGGCATGTCGTGTGAAAATTTTGATACGAAAATTTTATCGATTAAGTGTCTAATTACGAGAAGGACTAAATCGCATGAAATGTGAAAGTTGAAATCTAATAGCTATAAGGATCAAATAGCTCTAGAATTCAAAACTAGAGGTCTTTATATGGTAATTATACCATTAAGAGAAGTATGCAAATTTTTCTTGGTGACTCGTCCATGGAAATATAGAAAAAGGGCAAGGACTAAATTGGAAATAGAAAAATACTTAATTTATTAAAAGATGAAAAGAAAATATATCATCTTATTTTCATCATATTCAACCTAAAAACACATGGAAACCTTAGGTGAGAGAAAAGAAACTTTCAAGGTCAAATTGGGTAAGTTTCGTTGTCCTGTTTTTAGTAATTTTGATATTTTTGAAACCGGGATAGCTTAATCTATCTAATTTGGGGATTAATTTGAAAAGTTATCAAGGTACTGGAAATTAGAAATTTATGGTAGAAAATGAAATATTATTGATAGATAAACAGCTTTTACAAAGTGACTTTTGATGAAAACATGATTTAGGGACTAAAATGTAAAGTTGTAAAATTTGATGAATAATTCTAAAATTTTATGAATACATATACTGTAAACTTTGTAATGGGCTTTTTTTAGGCTTGGAATAGGGAGTAATTTGCACAAGTTTCATTTTTCGAGCCTAGCGACAAATTTGAAATTTATGGAAAGTTAAGGGCAAAATGGTAATTTTACCTAGGACGTAAATTCAGTCCATTTAAATATGAAATGTGTGAAATTTATTTATCTAGATCCAGACAACACTAATTCGAGGTTGGATAGAGGAAAAGAAAAGGTTTCGGATTAGTAGACTTTATACGCGAACAAGTGTCGAGGTAAGTTCTTGTAACATAATCCGGCATGTAAATATGTTTAATTGAATGTTGTGTTGTATGGAATATGATTTATATTGATGTACATTACTTGAATGCTATCAGGATAAATTTAATACATGCTTGAAATGATGAAAAGTGGTTAAGTCCCGATTGAATATTGAATTTCGATGATTATATATGCTTTTTGTTGCAGATGGGATTTAGATCAGACGAGTAATCCCATTAAGCTTGTTATAGAAAAGATTTAGACCAGATGGGTAATCATGATATAATACCTCTAGAGTATACATTACGATTATGTTTTAACATGGACTGGTAATCCTAATTGAACTCTTTGAGCATACGTCATATAAAGGATTTAGCCTGGACTGGTAATCTTGTTATATGATATGTGGCTCGAGAATGTGTTCCTTGATTAAGTACCTTAATGGGTACCATCGAATAAGACTTGAAATATTATGGAATCGTACACCTTGAGTGTGCTGCTTGAGCATGCATAAGAATTTCAATGATTCAATGGACATAGAACCCTTAACATGGCATGAGGATTTTGAGATGAGATGATAATGTCTTGAAAGAGTTTTACATGATGAGCTCATCTATTCTTACTTGATGTATATGAAAACTTTGTGACTAACATGTTTCATTTGATGCATGTGTTTAAGCAATTTAACCAAATGGATGGAAAACTTGTTATGGTATACTTAGATTTAATAAACGGGATTGGTAAGTTTAGTTTCAGTTATACAAACTTACAAAGCATGTAATGCTTACTCTGTTTTATTTTTCCCTTGTTTTATTGTGTTCGAAAGCATGCGAGGGTTGGAGATCATTGGAGCATTGTCACACTATCAACTAGTCATTTTGGGTATACTTAGTAAAATCATTTTGGTATAATGGCATGTATAGGACAACTTGACCATTGGTAGCTTGATAATGATGTTTTGTAATCTAGCCATTGGAATGCTAATAATGGCTTATTTTGGTATGACTAAGTAGGTTATTTTGATGTATATATATACACATGTGTTAAGTTGAGTATATGTTATCAAAGGTTGTTAATGCCTAAGTTAAACTAAGGTAAGGTTGTGATCATGTATGCTTGTAGTGAAATCTCTTGTGAATGGTGAAATTTGCTTAAGTTGAATGCTTGGATTGGTTGGTATTGGATGTGTGTTTCAAGTGCAGGTCATGGGTGAAACTTTGGGTGAGAAATGAACCTAGAAATGGCTTCATTTTGTCCACACGGGCAAACAAACAGGCGTGTGTCTAGACCGTGTGTGACACATAGTCTGGTAATATGGGCATGTGGTTAGGTCGTGTGTCCCCTGCACTTTAATTTTGATAAAAAGAATGCTCAGAATTGGGCACACAGGCAAAGACATGGGCATGTGTCTCAGCCGTGTGAAACTTGCACCTAATTTCGAATTGAATTAATTAACCACACGGCCTAGCACACAAGCATGTGGCATGGTTGTGTGTGCAAGTCTGAGAGTTACACAGGGTTGAACACGGCCTCTAACATGGGCGTGTGAGCCCTACACCTTGGAAAAATTTTGAAAAGTCACGAAAAATTCTTAAAGTTCCCAATTAAGTCCCGACTCGATTCTAATGCTCGTATTAGGCCTCAAGGGCTCAATCAAGAGATATTATGAATGGTCTCGGCTTATGAATAGTAACTTACATGAATTATTTGTAAAATGTTCTAAAAGTTCTGGTAATGCTCTGAAACCCTGTTTCGAAGACGGATATGGGTTAGGAGTGTTACACTTATGCTCTTTACTGGAATAGAATTGAAAATTCTTCTTTTATGATGCATGTCTGGATGCCTTTATTCAATTAAAAAAGAAAGTAGTGAATGCACCCATTATCGTTGCACCAGATTGGTCTCAACCTTTTGAAGTTATGTCCGATACAAGCGACTTTGTTGTGGGTGCAATTCTTGGACAACAAAAGGGAAAAATATTGCATACCATCTATTATGGTAGCAAAACTCTTACAGAGGCTCAATTCAATTATACCACCTTAGAGAAAGAATATCTGGCTGTAGTCTTTGCTTTCGACAAGTTTCATTCCTATCTTGTCGATGCAAAGGTTACCGTATTCATTGATCACTTGGCGTTAAGATATCTCTTTGCAAAAAAGGATGCCAAATCAAGACTGATACACTGGATATTACTGTTGCAAGAATTTGAAATCGAGATAAAAAATTGTAAGGGTTCAAAGAATCAAGTTGAAGACTATCTATCTCGATTAGAAGTTGACAACAAAGATGGAAACATAATTCAAATTGTCGGTGCATTCCTGTATGAAAAGTTATGTGTTGTAGATGAACCTCCTTGGTATGCAGATTTTGTTAATTATCTAGCATGTGGAAAACTCTCATTGGGTGTAACAAGCCGTAAAAAGAAGGATTTCTTCCTGACATAGTAAAGTATCATTGGAACGAGCCATATTTATTCAAGGTATGCAATAAGAACATCATTCGACGTTGTGTTCTATAAGAGGAGATGTTTTCGATCTTGAAGCATTGTCATGATGCTCCTTATGGAAGTCATGTTGGTGGTATGGGAACTGCTCAAAATGTTCTCCAATTCGGATTTTACTGGCTGACATTATTCAAAGACACCCATAATTTTGTGAATCCATGCGATAGGTGTCTGCACACTAGTTCTATATCCCGTCACAATGAAATGTTGCAATAGCCAATTATGGAGGTTGAATTATTCGGTGTTTGGGGTATGGATTTTATGGGACCGTTACCGAGTTCATTTAGAATTCTTTATATATTAGTAGTTGTTGACTACATCTCGAAGTGGGTTGAAGCTGTTGTAGCTCCAAAAGATGATGCAAAGACAGTGCTAATTTTTTTTCACAAGCATATACTCACTCACTTCAACACACCAAAGGCATTGATTAGTAATTAGGGTACACACTTTCATTGCAACCAAGTGGCAACTACACTGAAGAGATATGAAGTTAATCATAGAATGACTACTACTTATCATCTGCAAACCAATGGATAAGCCAAAGTATTGAATTAACAAATTAAAAACATTCTTGAGAAAGTTGTAAACCCTTCGAGGAAAGATTGGTCTTTCCGTTTGGATGGCGCTTTATGGTCATTACAGACAACATACAAAACTCCATTAGAGATGCCGTTGTTCAATTGGTTTTTTGGAAATCATGTCACTCGCTAGTCGAACTGGAACGCAAAGAAATGTGGGCAATTAAGCAAGTGAACATCAACTATAAAGTGGTTGGAAAGAAAAACCTATTGGATATCACTCAATTAGAGGAGGTTAGGAGAAATGCTTATGAAAATGCTACAATTTACAAGGAAAAGACCAAACAATGGCATGACAAGATTATTTTACAGTGACAATTTATTGCGGGTCAACAGGTTTTATTATTCAATTCTCGACTCAAATTGCACCCAGGTAAATTATGTTCACGCTGCTCTGGACCTTTTAAAGTTGTCACCGGATTTCCTCATGATGTAGTTACAATTCGAGATTTACATGATGGACGCTAGTTCAAAGTAATTTGATAAAGGCTGAAACCTTATTTTGGCAGCAATGATCAAAAGCAAGCAAAGACCATTAAATTGGTCGAAAAGTTTTAATTTTTAATTACTACTCCATAACTTTAGTTTATTTTATTTATGTATTGTTAAATTTTGTTTTCATTTCTTTTTTCCAGAATAAGTAGGTACCATTGTCGATGCATTGAAATCTTATTGTCAACGTATTTCGAAATTCTGTACTACCATTATAACTTATCAGGATTCAGGGAAATTCAGATTCTGTCGTTGGATCGAAGATCACTCAGCCATTTGATCCTTCTAAGCAGGCACGATTTCTATTGGACACGACTGTTCCCGCCAGCTTTATATATCTATCTACAAAACAACGCCTCTCTATCTTTCTCTTTCACTTACTATAAATCTTCCTCCACTGTACCGGGTGTAACGCATTCAAGCAATCATTTTTATTTATTTTCTCTTCTCAAAATCATATCTTTTTAACTTTATATCGTTTTCCCTCAAAAAAAGATGGAAAAAATAAGAGGCTTGGTCAGGAAAGCCACCAAATCTACTGGAGAACATACATCCTCTACTACCGTAGTTCGTGAATTAAAATCCCCCAGGCAAGTGCAGACAAAGGAGCCAGTAATCTTTTTGAACAAAGTGGCAAAGGAACGATTTTAAGACACCATGTTGAAGCGAAACTTCCATCCCGAACAGGGCATTTTCCTTTTGCCATAACAAGACTTGGGTAAGCAAGTATACAAAACCATATCGAGGTTGAAGTGGGAAACTTTTTGCACCCATCCTGGAAGCTATTCTCCTTAATTAGTACGCGAGTTTTACGCTAACCTTTACGATCATGAGTTAGAGTTCATTTTTGTTCAAGAAGGCTTAATACCATGGGACGCTAAGAAAATCAATGAGCTGTACAACATCAAGGTGGATGTAGACGAACACTCCGGGTTCATTAAAAACATCATAAATGAAAAATGTGACCTATTAATGAAAGACTTGTGCGTCGAGGGAGCACTGTGGACGGGTTCCCATCAAAAGAATTATATGATGCACCATCGCTTCCTGGTGCTGCAAGGAAAAGTCTGGCTTCATTTTGTCAACTGCAAGCTAAAGCCCTATACTCACAGCATCACATTCACCTTCGATAAATGTGTTTGGTACATTCAATCGTCAAGGGTAGAAAGATTGATGTAGGTGCACTACTTTACCAGAAAAATGCTAACTAGGCCGCAAGACAAATTGGAATCTTGGTTTTCCCATCATTGGTGATGTTATTGTGCAAGCAAAGAGGAATTGTGCCCTGTGCTGGTGAGGAAGTACTGTAAAATAAGGGCCCGATCAATGAAGACTCTATAGAAAGAATGACTTGTTGCAAGGACACGCCGATACCGAATGAGGCAGAAACCAGCAAGATAAGGAAGGGAAAAACCAAAGCCGATAGCAAAAGATCAAACCTCAATGTAGAGACATCATTATGGCACAAACTGAAGGATGTCGAATATATGGTTAATTGTATCAATAATAGGCAGATCAGGTTTGTCGCTACTATGGAGAAATCCAATAATTTATTTTATGCTTATACCAAATCATGGAACAGTTCTATTGTAGCCACATTCGGCCAATTGAGCCCATCCTCACTATTAGAATTCCCAGTGTTTCTACCAATCATTCGAAATTATGACCTCTCTTCTACAGATGACCACTTCGAAGACCAAGATAGGTCGGTGGCATCCCTTCCTATTGTGCAGATCTCAAATAATAACAAAGAAGAGGAATCCAGGGACATTGAATTATACTTGTGAAAGATTGATAGCATGTTCGAGGATGGTATTTTTGCTTATCAAGAGGACACTGTTGTTGAGAAGAAAGTTGCTATTGCAGAAGAGAAAGTTATTGCTGAAGAAGAAGAAGTTGCTAAAAATGAAAAAAGAAAGAGAAGAAGAAGATTCTGTTGTGAACATTGTCACCGCACCCGAGTCTGCGGGTGAAAATATTGATAATTTGGAGCGACCTCAAGCCAGATTGGTAAAAGTTTCTGAGGTAACCAATGAGGAACAATGCAATTCATTGGTAATAATGGTCTACTCTAGACCATTTCAGGTGGCCTCTCCTACACAGGAAGTAGCCAATGATGTCGGGGTAGAGCCAGAAACTAAGGAGCAGTCTGAGGATCGTGCAATGCCAAAAGAAAATAAGAGAAAGTGCTTCAAGGATAAAAAATTAAAAAGGGAAGAGAAGAAAAGGAGAAGGAGGAAACATCGTGCAACTACATCGATGGCTGAAGATAACTGAGTTAGTTGATTTTAAGCTTTAGTTGTAGTATTCATGCATTGTATGTAGCTGTAAGTTTTATTTTGATAAGTATACATTACCATTTTATTTTTTATTGGCATTACATTTTCATGTTAGTGAATTGGGAACAATGCAAACTTTAAGTTTGAGGGAATGCACATGGGGCTTGGAAATGCTCCCACATTTCAAAATTTTCTTTCGGTAATGAAGCATGCGAGGTTTAATTATAGTTAATGACAATTGTTCAAAAATTTTTGTTACATTCGATGCTTAATTCTTGAATCATGGGAATTATCAATGAATGAGTTTGATAAATTTGACAGAAGATTGTAGCTTCAATTCTTTGATGAATAGATTAGGTTGCATTAGTAATGGATGACTACTATCATTCCTTAAATCTTGAATGGATCTACTTTTTACAACAGCTTATATATGTAGCTATAAATTAGAGACACTCCAAAGTGGGTGTAGTATAGAATGTTAAAGAGAGAACACTCCAATACAAGCATTAGAAAAATCAATATGGCCAAAGATTGTTCTGTATGAGTGTGTGTCGGCACAATTACATACTCCATGTGGGTTTGTTGCACTCCATCGTTACTTCTCAGGAGCAAAGGTAAAGTAATGCAATGATATCCCTTATTCTGAAAAAAATAAAAAAAAATATAAAATATATAAATACTTAGTATTTTACAATAAATGTTGTAATGGTAGATAGAACTTAGGGTTTGAAGCATAATGTCAGCATTGATGAAGTTGCAATCTTATTCATCCATGCTTATGGATTGTCGATACAATATTCTTTCATCTGAATGTGATTTATTCATTAGGAATTTAGAGAGTTCAAGTTGCTAGAATGATCATTTGCCTTAGTAAAAGTTTTGTATACTTGCTAGTTTCTATTTTACTTAAGGACAAGTAAAAACTCAAGTTTTGAGGTGTGATAGCACTAGAAAGAACATAGGTTTTCCCCCTTACATGTTGGTTAAATTATTCCCATTTACTTATCCTTAGCATATATTTTAGCATTTTTAGTTTAGTAAATTGCATTTTATAACTCAGTGAATCCTAGTCTATTTTATCCTTAATTTTGCTATCTTTTTGCGTTAATGTCACTACGTGAGTTAATTCGAGATTGCGTCCAGAATTGTCGCCGCACCTGACAGTTGTCCGGATAAGAACTAAAATTGCGTGAGTTCTCCAGTCTGGTATAACCAACCTATACGTACAAAGACAAAATAATTCTGAGGAAATGACACTTGTACTGTTGGAGGAGGACATAAAAGGTTGACGTGAGAAGAAAATAGGGAATTTTTTCTTTATCATTATCTTCTTCATCCTACCTTGAAGCTTGCGGCTGTGGCAACTTAAGGCTCTCCCAGGTGAGCCAACGTGAAAATTGATGTAGACGAGCTTCTGACGAGGAGACCTAAGTGCAAGACAATAGGGAATAGAGAGATTTAGTTGAATTGTCTAGGTATAGTATTCTCTACACGATTCTTTCCTATTTTTTTCTAAATGCTAGTGATTATTCTTTATTTTCTATTTGCATGGAAGTACACATGAATTCTTGGTTAAATGTTATCTTATTTAATTTTTCTTTTATTGTTTAATCTTAGGGTTTAAATGTTTCTTAACATGGAAGTGTTATTGCAGTCACTGACACTAAAAAGTGTAGTGACAATTCGATCCAACAAGCATTGCAATGAAAGTTGAGTAAGGATTAGAGGAATTTAGTCCACTTGTTCTTAATAGTGTCAAGTTGTCGACATTGGAAGGTGGGGTTAATGTGCATGTTTAACTCTCAGATTAAATAAATGAGTGACGCTGGGTAAGATATATATTAAATTTGATTGCCTCGACAATCACCTATCCTTTTATACCTTATGAGCACTTAGTATTCTGCTAAAGATTCATACTGGGGATCTCAATTTACCCTTATCATATTTTATTTTATTGTTTCCAAATTATTGCATCGACAACTATCCTCATAATTTATCTCATTTCTATTTACTAATTGGACTGATATTAATAGACAAAAGACACCCATCCTTGTGGGATCGATATCTAATAGACTCACATTTGTCTACTATACTTGCATCGACAGTGTATGCTTGCACATTATTGTTGTGACGTTAAACAACCGATCACGTGTAAATATGATATGCGAATTGTGCAAGATGCACATAGAATCGAGTAATAAATTGATGAGTGAGTATCGTTTCCATAAGGAATGGATGAGTGCTCTTTATCTAGGTTATCAACTAATCGACTTATTCCACTATTTTTGCACACGAGGTAAGTTCGTATGTTAATAAGCATTAATGTAATTGTGCTTTAAATGCTTTATATTTTCATTATTGATGAATACGACTTTACGAAAATGTTCCATGAAGATTGGCAACGTGTGAAATCTCGGTTGAACCTTAGGAATAGCTTAGGATGCAAATGACATGCAATTAGGGATTATGTGATTTGAGTGCTGGTCGATATGTCCTACTGGTGGCTGAGTTATCTGGCATGTATTACGGATTCTCGTCAGCTTGTGTAAGCAGCACCGTGTAGCATTGTCATGACCGTCAACTTGTGTGAGCAGACTCGTTGTTAGCTCAAAAGTGAGCATTATATGTGATACGAGATTGAGATAGCTTCAGTTGTGTATGTGGCACTTAGGGTTCCTGAATATCCAATAGTATTCCAAATGGTTCAACGAATATATAAAAGATATGGATGTGTATGAGATTGATACGAGATGATACAAGTATGTACATTAATTGTATAAGCTTTGAATCGAACAAACTTGTGAAATTCTCATTTAACCTTGTGATTGAATATGTGATTGGTTTGTGTATTTATTTGAGTTATATATTGATATGATCAATTATTTAAATTGTATTTGTATGGTAAGATGAGTTTACTATCATACGAGTTTACTAAGCTTTATAGCTTACATTGTTTATTTTTATGTATTTTATAGTAAAATCAAAGCTAGCTCAGTTTCAGGAATCGTCGGATACCTCATCACACTATCAAGCTATCACTTTGGTACTTTTGAATCTATGTTTTGGGGATATATGGAATGTATTGGAACTTTGGCCATTTTGGTTTATATTAGTAATGAATTTAGCCATTTGGATTGGCTTGTAAATGTTTAATGTTAGCTTTGATATATGACCATGAGAGTTCGTTTACTATGGTTGATTTGGTTGTGTAAATATATATATGCAAATGGCCTTTATTATGCATATGGTAATTGCAATATAAATGCTTGTGATGAAAGGTAGTTTGTGAATTGGTAATTTGTGTATCATATGTTTGATAAATTGAGATTGTTATATTTGTGATTTTAGGTACGATGATGCTTAAATGAATGTGGTCTTATTGACGATTTATGAAAGTGAGGTTTTGTATGAAATTGAATGGCATATTATGGTATTTCAGTACCTTGTATATGTTCGTATTGAAATGGCATGAATTATGCTTGGTTGAGGATGGTTGAATGCCTATTTATGACATTTTGTGTGCCATTTGGTTTGGTGTAGGTGTATGCAAAATTGGGTGGCAAGATAACTTGGTAAATAGTATATTTTTGTCCACATGGGCAGAGACACAGGCGTGTGTCTTAGTTATGTGTGACACATGGGCAGGGACACAGGCGTGTGTCTCAGTTGTGTTTGACACACGGTCAGGTTACACGGTCGTGTGTCCTTTGGTTTTGAATTAAAAATAAATTCAGTATGCTCCACACGACCTAGCACACGGGCATGTGACTTGGCCGTGTGGCATAAGTCAGTATAACCTATATGTTTGGCACAGCTTGGCACACGGGTGTGTGTAGCCATTTCGAAGGGCACACAGGCGTTTGGTTGGCTCTGTGACCCAAATCAGAGAGTTACTGTAACAGTCCGATTTAGACCCTAGTCGGCATAGAGGTTTCAAGACCACAAATTCGAGTCAGAAAAATGTTTAAATATTATTTTTCATGCTTATGATATGTGAATTAGCATGTGTGAAAGTTTCGTATAAAAATTTGGTTATTTGTGTGCTCAATTTGATAAAAGGACCTAATCGCATAAAATGTAAAAGTTGCCTGCTGTTTGTTAAAAGTGACTATTTGACTTGGCTTATTAAATGAGAGGTCCTTATGTTGTTATTTGGCCATTGAACTTATGAGTGGACATTAATGGCCTTGTTATTAATGTTTTAAATGTTATAAAGCTAAGGGCAAAATGGTAAATGATGAATTAATATATGATTAATAAAACCAAAGCATGAAATTGGCTATTATTCAAGTTTCGTAGCCGAAAATAGCAAAGAAAATAAAAGAAAAAGAACATCTAGGGTTCGGCCATTTCATTCCTTGATTAAGGTATGAGTTTTGTTTAGTTTTTTATAATTTCTACGTTTTTGTAATCATTGATGTCTCAATTTTTTAATTTGTTGATGATTTTGAGATATGCCATTGATGAAACTATGATATTTTGATGTTAGTTGATGAATTATGAAAGATATGTTTTGTGTTAACATATGTTGTCTTTGAATTTTTGGTGATTTTGAGTAAAATGGGCTAAATTGTGGAAATGTTATTTTAAGGGACTAAAATGTAAAATAAATGAAATGTGTGGACTGATATGAGAGCTATGAAAATTAGGCTAAGCTTGTGTACAAGCAAATTATGTGTATTTTGTGATTTTGTGAATTAGGGACTAAAGTGTCAAAATGTGAAAATGTGAGGGCTAGTTTGCAAAATGCCCTAAATATGTGTCTATGGATTGTTTTGAATGTTTTATTGAATAGAAGGGTTAATTTTGAATACATATAGATCAAGAAAAGAGGAATTTAAACTTAGACTGAGGGAAGACGAAGATTGT
The DNA here is from genome assembly GCF_007990345.1 of Gossypium hirsutum. NCBI lineage: Eukaryota > Viridiplantae > Streptophyta > Magnoliopsida > Malvales > Malvaceae > Gossypium > Gossypium hirsutum. The sequence goes on along the minus strand of NC_053430.1, from coordinate 49,206,089 downwards.
AGAGTAAACAGTCCGAGTTGACAATTTAGAGTACGAGGTAAGTTCGTACGTAAAACATGATGTTATAAGTATATTTTGCTATTTTGGTTATACCTAGATTGTATATATATTTGATTTGGGTGAATAAGTTGATAAACTAAGGGTATTTGGCACTAAGTGTGCGATTTAAACTACCTTCGGCTATATGAGGCACTAAGTGTGTGATACCGAAATGGATTCGATTAATTGAGATGGCACTCTGTATGCGGAATTATTATAGCTTCGGCTAACCTTAAAAGCACTAAGTGTGCAGATGATTAAAGCATTGGTGATCTTCAGAAAATTTTAAAATATCCGAACAAGATGTGAGAATGAAAACGAATGAATACGGGAATGTTCAGGTAAGTATAATACCTATTTGGTAGATGGTATAATGCATAAAAAGTTTATTGAATTTGGTATAAACATATGGATGATGTTGGCATGGACTTGATGAATGAGTTGAGGATATATAAGTACTTATGTGTTGGTGTTTCATATTTTATGTACTGTTGATGTTTTTGGTACGAGTTTACTAAGCTTTTGAAAGCTTTCTTTGTGTATGTTTACATTGTTTTATAGATATCAACGCTACTGCAAGCTCGGGGATCACCAAGGATCATCACCACACTATCGAACCTCATTTTGGTACTTTTGAAAATGTATATTTTTAAAATATGGCATGTATAGGGTAGTGGTTATGGGATCATGTTTTGTGATGTATATACTTAGCCATGTGATTTGGCTAGTTGGTGTTTAAACTCATAATTGATAATGGCTTATGGTATGTGATGTTAATATGCAATTGTGGTATGTTGTAGTAGGTAAGTTTTGGTAAGTTTAGTTTGAGATTGAATGACGTATGTAAGGAAATGTTTTGGTATGATATTATCTTATAGGAAATGTTTTGGTATGATATTATCTTATGTTGGCATGAATTGGTAAGGTTCATAAGTAGGAAAATGGTTGATATTGTTTTGATATAAATGATGAATGTTTTGGCATAAAATTGGCTGAAATGGTGATGCATATATGCTTGTTTCTTTGCTTGTAGGTTGACCCAAATTTGTGGTGGCAAATTGGCTATTCAAATGGCCTATTTTTGTCCACACGGGCAGAGACACAGGTGTGTGTCTCAGTCGTGTGCGACACACGGCTATGTTGCACTATCGTGTGTCCCCTGGGGTACCCTACAATTGTAAGTTAGGCCCAACCACGGCCAACGCACATAGGCGTGTGGCTAGCCGTTTGGCCTAAGTCAGACTCGACCACGGCCAACGCACGCGGGCGTGTCTTGTAGCCCTGTGATCAAGTCAGTAGCTATGCCTTGTTTTGCCACGGCTTAGATACACGGGCATGTCTAAGACCGTGTGAGGCACACGGCCTGTTCACACGGGTGTGTGACCTTTTAATAGTTGAAAATTTTTATAAGTTCTAAAACTTTCATATGTTATCGAATTGATCCTGAAAGCATGTTTTAGACTTCGTAAGATCGTTTAAAATTCACGTTGAATATGAATGATCTATGTTTATTGAAATGATAGGATATTTGATTTTTGATGGTTTTGATCTATGTTATGAGTACGGTAATCCATCATAACCTATTCTGGCGATGGTTACGAGATACGGGTGTTACAGTTACACAGGGTAGGACACGGGCTGGGACACGGCCATGTGATCTCATTTCGAATGTCCACACAGCGTGTGACGCGGGCGTGTCTTTGGCTATGTAAGACACACGGCTGGGCTACACGGGCATGTGTCCCCGGTAGTTTGGAAAATTTTCTAAATTCTGTAAAATTTTCAATAGATATCAGTTTAGTCCCGAACTGTAACACCCCTTACCCGTATCCAAGGCCGGAATAGAGTATGAGGCATTACCAGACTTAACAATACACATAGACGAAAACCGGGCCATAAAATTTCATTTAATTCAAAACTTTTCGAACACATGCATAACAAACAAAGCTAACTATATCATCACATCAAAACATAGGACATGGCACGATTAATTAAACTTATAAACCATAATGGATAAGGACCACATCTCATGATTTTATACGATAACTCAATGCAGACTGATACGTATGGTCAAAATCATAATTAAAATACATATCACAAACCAACTTCCTATACATGCCACTCACTTGATATTTCTAATATTTGAATTAATTTTCCCAAAAATGATAGTTTGATAGTGTGATTTTGCCTCCGACGATCTCCAACCCCGAGCCAACTTGCCAATACTAAAGAAATGGAGAGGATGGGTAAGATTTACGCTTAGTAAGTTCATATGAAAATAATAAGCAAATTCTACCATACTTTTCAAGATAAAACACTATAATTTTACAATTACACATATTAAGGACAGGCTGTTTTCTGGAGTCCCGGTGTAAAAAAAAAATCATATCTCAAGTTAAAAAACTCGAAATCCAATTCCGTAAATTTTATATGAAACTAGACTCATATTTATACTTACTAATTTTTTCTAGAATTTTTGGTCAGGCCATTTAGTACAGTTTATTAGTTAAAGTCTCCTCTGTTTTAGGGTATGACTACTCTGACCCCTGTGCACTACAAACTGAATTTCTCCCTGTACAGAATTCCAACGACCATGCCATTTGATTCCCTTAAAATTATATTCAATAAGGAATCCATTAATGTAAGGTGTGACTCTAAATAATTTTTTTATAATTTATGGTGAATTTCTAAAGTCAAAACAGGGGATCTCGAATTCATTCAGACCCTATTTCACAAGAATTCAAATATCACACAATATAGAATTCTTTTGCTTCACCTGTTTCTTTCATGTGAAAATAGACTCATTAAGCTTTATTTAAATAATTTTTTTAAAATTTAATTCAACTTACACAATTTTTGGTGAAATTTCAAAGTCATGCACTGCTACTATCTAATACTGTTTTACTACGAAAGTTCACTTTTACACAATTTCACTTAATCCATTCCATTTTACCGAGGTTCGCTCAAATATTGAGCATATTACTCATAAATTCAAATAAACATATACTTGCACTTGTTCATCACATAATCACTTTCACATGTATTTTCAATTAATCAATTTCCCGTTGAACTCATCGGAATAATAACAGATACATAGTTGCCTGCACATTTTTCCATTTCCACACTTGTAGCCAAAGCTATCTGGTACGCATAGTAGCCTGCACTTAGTACTACACATGCGACCAACAGTTTGGTACACGTAGTAGCCTGCACTTAGTACTACACACGTGACCTCACCATCTAATACACGTAGTAGCCTACACTTAGTACTACACACGTGATCACAGTTTTCGGGTACGCATAGTAGCCTGCACTTAGTACTACACATGCGACCTCACAATAGATCATTCGTATCGTTTTTATTCCAAAGGTTCAATCGGGAAATTTCTCACTTTTCAACATTTTACTAAATTGTCCATAATCAATTGAAATTCATAATTTACATCAAATAACCATTTGATAGGCAGCCACATTTCATATGATATCAAAATATAATAACATAAAAAGAATCAATAGATTATTTATGTACGAATTTACTCGAAGTGTCAATCTCACTATCCATAGTACCAATTGTCCATTCATAGTATAATAAGACACAACTCAAATATTAAATCAGCTTTTAAGAATTTACATAACATATATCACATATTTCATATATCACTTGTCATGTATCTTCATTTTCTTGCATTTCATGTAACATTCTTTCATGTCATATTTCCACATCATAAACACCATTCCATCAACTTTTCCAATATATTAAATCATAAAATATATGCAATAATAGTAAGAAATATAATTCAAACATAACATTGCATTATTATTATCATACGAACTTACCTCGATCCAGAAACAACAATTTACCATTTTAGTCCATAACCTTGTATTTTCCCGATTTAAGCCCGAATCTCGATTTCATTCATCTATAATATCACAATTAGCCTAATAATTAGTCACACTATTCATACGGGTCCAAAAATCATATTTTTAAAAATTTTCATTTTGACCCCTAAACTTTTGCATATTTGAACTTTTGCCCCAAGGTTCAGAAATTAAACTTCATCCTATTTTCTTATGTTTTATGACATTCTGATCATTTTCCCCTTCTATGGAAACATCAAATTCTCACTCTAACATGTACTTATGACTATTAGGTATTTTTATCGATTAAGCCATTTTGCTCGTTTTCACTTAAAACCGAGTAGCACAAGTTGCCTAACATAATTTAAAACCTCATATTCTATCATAAAACACCAAAATACAAAAATTTCACCTATGGGTATTTTTCCAAATATGAACCCTATGTTGAATTATTGCTAGCATAAGCTAAATCAAGTTACCGGAACTCAAAAAACGTAAAAATCATTAAAAACGAGGCTAGAACGGACTTACAATCAAGATTGGAAGCTAGGAAACCCTAGCCATTGCGTCTCCCTTGGTATACACGTCCATGGTGAAGAAGATGAGCAAAATTGGCTTTTAATTTTGTATTTTAATTCATTTTACCCCTAAATGACCAAAATGACCTTACTACTAAACTTTCCAAAAATTCCATTCATGTCCAATATTTGTCCATAAACTTTGAAATTGGTAAAATTTCTATTTAAGACCTCCTAATTAATATTTCAAAGCAATTTCATACTAGAAACTTCTAGAATGTAAGTTTTGCAACTTATTCAATTTAGTCCCTAACTTCAAATTAAGCACTTTATGCATAGAATTTCTTCACGAAATTTTCACACAATCATGCAATCATATCATAGACCTCAAAATAATCATAAAATAATTATTTCTATCTCAAATTTGTGGTCACGAAACCACTATTCTGATTAGGCCCTAAATCGGGATATTACACGAACCACCCCGAATGTATGTTAAGGGCCTCATAGGCTCGTATTAGGGACAATGTGAATGATTTTGAATGATGTTTATTTGAAATTCGAAAATATATGTGAAATGTATGGTTATTTGCGGAATAAATTAGATAATACTCTGTAACCCTATTTCGACTTTGAATACGGGTGAGGGGTGTTACATTTATTGGTATCAGAGCTACTGTTTAGTCGATTCTCATACTAACGTAGCATATGTGAAAGTCTAGCTATACGTGCCATATATAACCTGTGATAGTGTGATATCTCCCGACAGATTAAATCATGTTTTCTATAGTAAATGGATCCCAATCAAGCTGTAGCTAATGATGTTGAAAGTAATGAACTAGCCTTCGTTCATGGAGTAACGCAATTGGAATCGAGACCTGTATCGGGTAGTCAGAGAAGAAAGGCCAATGAAACCTTGGCCAAGAAATCCTTCTTCTAGATGATGAACGAGTGGTTTACTGAGTATGTCCAAACAAATTTGGCTACTCAGTAACCTCTACCCCCACTTAATCCCCAACTGGTTCCTGTTGCTTTTCAAGGTGTAGAACTTTTACACTTGAATAAGCCGCCAGTTGATAAAATAAAAAAATACGAGGCGAAAGAGTTTAGAGCTACCATTGACGACGATCCTGAGAGAGTTGAGTTTTGGATTGAGAATACAATTAGAGTATGAACTCTCATGCACACCAGCTGAATGTGTAAAATGTGTCATTTCACTTCTGAGACACACTGCATATTAGTGGTGGAATACTTTAGTATCTGTGGTACCGAGAGAAAGGGTCACCTGGGAATTCTTTCAAGCCAAATTCAATCACCCAACGGTTTAATGATCAAAAGCGAAAAGAGTTTCTGGAGTTGAAACATGGTCGAATGTTAGTAACTGAGTATGAAAGAGGGTTTGTGAGACTCAGTAAATATGCTCAGGAATGTGTTCCAATTAAGGTAATTACGTGGAAATGATTTGAAGATGAATTGAAAGAAGATATCAGATTGCTAGTCGGGATTTTGGAGCTGAAAGTTTGCAAGAACTGTCCTTTAATGACTCGAGGTTATTATTTTTCGGCAAATTTGATGCTTTTACCATGTGATGAATTTGATGTGATTCTGGGTATGGATTTTTTGACTCTGCATGATGCTATTGTGAATTGTAAACAAAAGAGTACTGAATTGAAATGTCAAAATAGTGAAATTCTTCAAATTTAATCAGATAAGTCAAGTGGATTGCCTATTGTGATATCATTGATGTTAGCTTAGAGATATGTGCGAAAAGGTTGTGATGCATACCTTGCATATGTACTGGATACAAAAATATCAGAATCGAAGATTGAATCAGTGCCAGTAGTCTAAGAGTATCCGGATGTATTTCCAGAAGAGTTACTGAAACATCCCGAATTAGGGCCTAGTCGGAACAGTGGTTTTGAGACCACAAATCTAAGATAGAAATAATTATTTTATGATTCTCATGAGGCTTATGTTATGAATGCATGCTTGTGTGAAAGTTTCATGAAGAAATTCTATGCACAAAATGTCTAATTGCATTTTAGGGACCAAATTGAATAAAATGAAAACTTGCATTCTAGAAGCTTTAAGCATGAAATTGCATTAGATTATGAATTAGAAGGTCCTAATTAGAATTTGACCAAATTTTAAAATTTTGTACAAAAAATAGACATGTATGGAAAAAAATTGGAAAGAGAAACCCTAAGGGCATTTTAGTCATTAGGTAATTAAAAGAATAAAAAGGGAAAATCAAACCAAAAATGTGTCCATCTTCCTCCTTGGCTGCCAAAAATCACAAAACACCATAGCTAGGGTTTTGTTCAACATTTCCAAGCTCAATAGTAAGTGTTCCCTAGCCTCGTTATTAATGTTCTCTATATTTCTGAAGTCCCGGTAACATGATCTACCCATTTCTTGCTATATTTTGAGCTAGAATTCATGTATGAAAATTGACCCATGTGATACATGCTTGTATTTTGATTATTTATGGAGGAATATGAATGTTTGATGCATCATGAACATCTTTTATTAGGTGATTTTTAGTGAAAACACCTAAACAAGGGACTTGTTTGTAAAAGTGTAAAAGTGAGTAGTAATAATGTGAAATAAAAGAAAATATGGGCTGATATGAGCATAGAAAAGGTTCGGCCAAGCTTGGGTAATCAAGAAAATGCATGCATTTCATTTTACGAGCCTAGGGACAAATCATAAATATGTTAAAGTTTAGGGGTCAAAATGTAAATTTGAAAGAGTATGATTTATTGACTCGTTTGAATAATCTGAATAATAAATAAGTTAAATTTGTCATTATAGATCAAGAAAAACATGAATTGGTACCTGATCGATGAAAGAATAAAGTATACGACAACTAGGCTCTATTATCATCGTTTTGTACCGAGGGAAGTACATGTGCAAATAATGTGGTATTGTAGTATGTTTTAATGCTTTAACATGATGTGATAAATGTTTTATTGTAATTATGAGTTGTATGCCTATTGATTTTTATGAAAGCATTAATGTTATCATGGTCGTTAACCATGACGTTACGAGCAAGTACGATGAAGATACTATACAAGTGAGGAAAATCCCGTTTGAACCTTAGGAATAGTTTAGGATACAAGTGATATGTCACTAGGAACTAAGAAGTCCGAACTCATTGAGTGGTCCAGGTTTGTGAGGTATGTAGCATCTGAGCTCGTTGAGAGGTCCGAGTTCATAATGGATGCGATTAATGTAACATCTGGGCTCTTTGAGAGGTCCGAGTTCATTATGGATTGTTACATGTTATGTGGTAGCTTCGGCTACGTTGAATACGTGGCACTTATGTGCAAGGTTTCCGAGTATCCAATAGTATTCCAAGAGTTCAACGGGTAATGTAATGAATGTAATGAGAGTCCCGGAAAGGACATATGAAAGAGTTATGGTTATGGATACTTTACGATGAGTACAGGTATATATGCTAAACCTATGAGTAATGCTTTAATAAAGATCAATTTACGATGAGCAAGTATATATGTGCATATGATGAGTAAGTAGAGAGGTTTGAATGATGAATAATCTTTTATGTATATGTTTCTATGTTTCTATATGTTGATTCCTTATTACCATTTCATATTATTTGTATGTGGACTTACTAATCTTTAATGCTTACTCCCCTCTCTTTCCATCCTTTGTAGTTCTGCCAAGCTAGCTCGGGGATCGACAGCTGTCGGAGTATTGGATCACACTATCAAAAGACTATTGGGTATTGTGAAATTATTTGAGTATGACATGTATAGGAAACTTGGTCATTTTGTGGTATGTGCCATGCTATTTGACCAAATTATGAAGGCCTATGATAATGATGGTTCATTTTGTAATGGTCATGTGATATGGCTCATATTTGATCGTTTGGGTTGTAATCTAATACCCATGCATGCATGTGTTAGTGTGTTGATGGTAGGATATGTTATTGCTTGGTGAATGCATGACAATGATGTGGTATGTAGTTGATTGATGAATGTATGGTAAAGTGTGGATTAAGTGCTAAAGGTTAAAGGATGTCCTAATGACTTAAAACGACTATGAGCATGAATACACAATTTGAGCTTATGGTAACAAGTTTAATAATGCATGAAATGGGTGTGGAATGCATCTAAATGGTGTAACAAATGAGGGTGCAATAGGATGACATTATGAAGATGTGAGAGTGTCGTGATGTGGAATGTTTGAATGTATAACTATGTCATGTTGCATGTTGTAAAGTGTGTTTGAATGTATGAGTGATTGAGGGTGACCAATGGCTTGGAAAATAGCCTCCAAAAAGGTCCACACGGGTAGACACACAGGCATGTGTCTAGGCTGTGTGTGACATACGACTAGCCCCTTGGGCGTGTTGCTTAGCCATGTGTCCCTTGCACCTAAAATTTCTAAGTCAGTTTGCATGGTAGTAAACACACGGGTAGAGACACAGCCGTGTGTCTCAACCATGCGAAGGACACAGCCTAGCACACTAGCGTGTACCATGGCCGTGTGCCACTAAATGAGTGATGGCGTCATAAACAGAATGTCTAGGTTTTTGGACACGGGCGTGTCTAGGCTGTGTGAGGGACATGGGCATGTGCTCGGCCGTGTGAAAACCCCGTAGGTTTGAAATGAAAAATAATTTTTAGAAATCCCACATGGGTAAGGGACACAGGCATGTCCCAAATCACACGGGCGTGTGCATTGCCTCTACACGGGTGTAACACCCCTTACCCGAGACCGTCGCCGGAGTCAAGCACGAGGCATTACCTGACTTAACTTACTAATTTGGGGCATAAAATTTGCTTTTAAAATTAATTTATTTACATTAATTCAATATGTCCCTAAAAAGGACCCTTGAGACCCTAAAACATGCAATTGAAAAGGTTCGGGACCAAACCGGGAACATTAAAAATATTCCGAATACTTAGACAAATCAAAACAATTTATTTCATTATTCCTTATAAAACTGTCCACCTGCATCATAGTCACTAAATAAATCATAACTCGAGTCACAAAACTCAAAATTTAAATTTTTGAATTTTCCTGAAACTAGACTCATATATTTTCTTACGAATTTTTTTCCAGAATTTTTGGTCTAGCCAATTAGTACAGTTTATTAATTAAATTTTCCCTTGATGCACTGTTCGACTACTCAGACCTCTCCTCACTAAGAATCAATTTTCTCCCTGTACAGAATTGAAATAACCATGCCGTTTGCTTCTCTTGAAAGTAGATTCACTAAGGAATCTATAAATATTAACTATAACTCCTAATTTTTTTTTTTACAATTTTTAGTGAGTTTATAAAGTCAGAATAGGGGATTCAGAAATCTCTCTGACCCTGTCTCACTAAAATTCAAATATATCTTAATATACACTTCTTTTACTTACTCTATTTCTTTCATATGAAAATAGATTCAATAAGCTTTAATTCTATATCTTATTCATTACCTAGTTTTATTTCTACTATTCTTGGTGATTTTTCAAGATCACATCACTGCTGTTGTTCAATACTGTTTTAATGCTAATTTCACTTTTTAATGATTTCTTTGTATTAACTACCGTTTAGGCATACATAACACTGAAACATGTTCTTCATTAGCCATTTTAATAGATAATCATTATAAAATATTTACATACCATTCTTTAGCCATATCATAAGAACATACACACAAAATGGCTAAGTCCCTATACATACCATAAACTAGAACGTTTGTAAACGAAGATACTCATTTGGTAACTTGATAGTCGATAGTGTGAAGTGATCTCAAATGACCTCCAACCCGAGCTTGCTTTTAAGTACTTTGAAACATGGGAAAGTGAAAGAAGTAAGTTTATAAAGCTTAGTAAGTTCACATGTAAAATAATAAGCATTAGCAATCAATTTAGCTTACTATTATGCTATCATAATTTGCTTAAATAATGTTTAGTTCTTACGTTCCCATCTTACTCATCGGTAACCTTACCAAAGGCTCAGAATACAAAAGGCACCTTACTTAATAGCTTGCTTACATACTTGCAACATCTCACTTAACCCATGAGTACTCTTTCATAATATAGGCATATTGCCAATCATGTCATAAAGTGTCACAAGCATAACTGAAAACTCATCGCTTACTTAATACTTGATAATCTCAATTACTTACAATCTCAATATTAAATAAGCCTTAAATACATACATGTACTCTTTCTTCATGTTCTCACCTTGTCGTTTCTTTGACTTACTCTTTGGATTACTCGGGAACCTTTTCCTTTTTAAACTTACCATTGCCATGTCTTGACATGGTCTTACGTGGTATCCTTGCCTTATGAACTCACCAATGCCATGCCTTGGCATGGTCTTACATGGGACCTTTGTCTTATAGTATCTCATCAATGCCATGTCTTGACATGGTCTTACATGATTTCCTTACCTTATAGAACTTATCAATGCCATGCCTTGGCATGGTCTTACATGATATCCTCATCTTACCAAATGCCATGTTATAAACATGGTCTTACATGGTATCCTTGTCTTACCAAATTCCATGTTCCAAACATGGTCTTACATAGTATCCTTGTCTTAGTGCCAATGCCACATCTTGATGTGATCTTACATGGTATCCTTAACCGTCAATTCCATTTTAAATGTCATGTTATGAACATGGACTTTTCTGTCAATTCTTCCTTAATTTCCATGGTACAACCATGGACTTTGAGATATCAATGCCTTGTCAAGTCATAGCTGAAACATACTTGCTCAAATTCTCAAGGTTCGTCGCATAACTCAATAATAACAATACTAATAACAATAATTGCATAATAATAAAATGCTACCCAACTTACATACTTACATTCTCAATCTCATCATATCATCAACTTAACTTATTCTCATCAAACTATGCTAGTCAATACTTTCTTGTTATCATACAAAGCCATAATACAAAATACGGTCTTACATATAAATTATACAAGTTCTCTTTCCAATATTAAATTATTATCGAACATTAATCATTAATCTAAAACTCAATACTAAAGTATTTGTGGTCAAAATATCAATTTATCATTCAAATATGCATAATTAAAGGCTTATTAAACATATGAACTTACCTCGATACCAAAACGACCATTTTACCAACTTTCCCAATTTTTAGTTTTTCTCTCGTTCTAGGTCCAAATCTCACTTTCTGGGGTCTAAAACATCATATCTCACTTATTTAATTAATGTACTATTGAAAACATTCCCTAACTCAAACTTTGTCAAAATTACAATTTTTCCCCTAAACCTTTGCAGAATTACAATTGTTCCCCTAGACTCGAAAATTAAAATTTATTCATTTTTCTTATGTTTTATGACACGCTGAACATTTTTCCCTTCTATGGAAACATCAAATTCCCACTCTATCATGTACTTATGAACATTAGGTATTTTTACCGATTATGTCGTTTTACTCGTTTTCACTTAAAATCGCGTAGCAAAAGTTGTTTAACATAATTTCAAGCTTCATATTCTACCATAAAACATCAAAATAAAAACATTTAACCTATGAGTATTTTTCCAAATATGAACCCTAGCATGAATTATTGCTAGAATAAGCTAAATCAAGTTATCGGGACTCCAAAAACGTAAAGAACATTAAAAACGAGGCTAGAACAGACTTACTATTGAGCTTGGAAAGCTTGGAAACCCTAACCATGGCTTCCTCCATGCTATATTCGGCCTCCATGAAGAAGATGGACCAATTTTGGCTTTATTTTCCCTTTTTAATTCTTTTAATTACTAAATGACCAAAATGCCCTTAAAGGCTTTTCTTTCAAATTTGTCCTATTCTTGCCCATTTTTGTCCAAAATTAAATATAATGGTCTAATTACTAAATAAGGACCTCCACTTTAAGAACCCATTTCAATTAAATCCCCTTTATTATCTAGAACACACATTTTGCTAATTTTACAATTTAGTCCTAATTATCAAATTAGGCACTTATACATAAACTTTCTTCACAAAATTTTCACACAATTATTCAATCAATGAATAAACCTTTAAACTTAATCAAAATAAATTTTTTTTGACCTCAGATTTGTGGTTTCGCAACCACTATTCCGTTTAGGCCCTATTTCGGGATGCTACAACTAGAGTGTGAAGCTCAACCCTAGAAATTTTTTAGGCCCTATTCCCGAATTGTTTTTAATGTATGTTTTGGACCTCGTAGGTCCATAATAAGGACAATATGATTTTTTTGATTACTTTTAATTTGGAATGAAATTTGATGACCCATGTGTTTTGAAAATGCCCTGTCTATATATGGTAATGCCTCTTACCTTGTCCCGATCTCGGGTACGGGTAATGGTGTTACATTTACTGGTATCAGAGCTATGATTTTGTCAATTCTCAAACTAACCTAGCGTATTTGAGTCTAGTTATACATGCCATATGTATATATATAAGTAATGATAGTGTGACGGCTCTTGACAATATTAGAATGAAAATGGATCCCGACAGAGCAATGGCCGATAAGTAGAAGGTAACGTGCCTACTCCAGCGGAAGAAGTAGTGCCATCTGAAAGTAGGCCCTAAACTATTAGTAGAGGAGAAGGAGGCAGAGAGGCCTTTCTCCACATGATGAACGTATGGTACACGGAGTTCGTTCGAATGAACCCGAATGCTCAACCTCCCCCATCTCCCCTAAATCATCAACCCGCACCTATGATACCTTAACCTATGGATTTCATGAGGTTTACTAGAACACCTATTGATAGAATTTGGAAACAAGGTGCCGAAGAATTTAGGGCAAATGCCAATGATGACCCTGAAAGGTGGAGTTTTGGTTAGAGAACTTGATACGGGTATTTGAAGAATTGTCATGTACACTCGAGGAGTGCTTGAAATGTACCATATCCCTGTTGAGAGATACGGTGTATCACAGGTGGAGGACACTAATATCTGTAGTACCGCAAGAGAGGGTTACTTGGGAATTCTTTCAAGAGGAATTTTGAAAGAAATATATTAGTGAACGGTTCATCAAACAGAAGCGTAAGGAATTCCTAGAATTGAAACAGGGTCATATGACAGTTAGTGAATATGAGAGAGAATTCGTCAAGCTTAGTAAATATGCTCGGGAGTGTGTACTCTTTGAAGCTAAGATGTGTAGAAAATTTGAAGATGGGCTCAATGAGAATATTAAGACATTAGTGGCTATTATTGAGTTGAAAGAATTTGTGGTACTTGTTGAACGGGCTTGTAAAGCCAAAGACTTGGTTAAAGAGAGGAAGAAGGTCGGGTCTGATACTAGAGATACAAGGAAGAGGTATATGAGTAAGTCATTACCATCCCAGTCTAAGAAATCTAGAGAAATGTATTCTCATTCTCATGTGACAGCTAGACACTCATACAGGAATCGTAGGAAGTAGAATTCGGGTTTCAGATCTTAGGCTACGTCTGTGGCAAGCGTGCGTAGCGCTAAACCTTCCAAGGCTGAATGTCTGCAGTGTGGTAAGCGTCATTCTGGCAACTGTAGAGTGAGTGAAGGATCTTGTTTTAAATGTAGTTTTCTAGACCACTTTATTAAGGATTGTCCCGAGAGGATAGAGAAAGAAAGAATTTAGAGTTCAAGACCGAGTGGTACAGCTTCTAGGGGAAGACCCTCGAGAAATGTAGAGAATGGGTCCGGTAGTAAGAATGTGACGCGAGACACATCAATGAGGAATGAAGCTAGGGCTCCTGCTAGAGCCTATGTCATATGTGCACGCGAAGATGCAACTTCTCCTGATGTGATCACTGGTAAATTTTCTCTCTATGATACTAATGTTATTGCTTTGATAGACCCTGGCTCCACTTATTTGTATGTGTGTATGAAATTGGCATCTAGTATGAATATACCTATTAAGTCTACAGAATTTGTAATTAAGGACTCTAACCCATTAGGAAAACATGTGATAGTTGATTAAGTAAGTAAGAAATGTCCTTTGATGGTTAAAGATCATTGTTTTCCGGCCGAATTAATGTTGTTGCCATTTGACAAATTTGATGTCATACTGGGTATGGATTGGTTGACACTACATGAGGCTATAGTGAATTGTAGACAAAAAGTTATGGAATTGAAATGTGAAAACGGTGAAATTCTTCGGGTTGAATCAGATGATGCAGATAAGTCGTCAATGATAATTTCTTCAATGATCGCTCAGAGATACTTGAGAAAGGGGTATGAAGCTTATTTAGCATATATATTGAATACAAAAGAATCCAAATTGAAAATCGAATCATTGTCGGTTGTGTATGATTTTGCGGATGTATTTCCAAAGGAATTGTTGGGTTTGTCTCCATTTAGAGGAGTGGAATTCAGTATTGAGTTAATGCCAGGAACGACACCCATCTCTATTGCTTGATATAAGATGGCCCCAACTGAACTAAAAGAATTGAAATCACAGTTGCAAGAGCTAATTGACAAGGATTTTGCAAGACCAAGCTTTTCGCTGTGGGGTGCTCCCATACTATTCGTGAAAAAGAAATATGGCTCTATGAGATTATGCATTGACTGCCGACAACTTAATAAGGTGAAAATAAAAAATAAGTATCCTCTTCCAAGGATTGATGACATGTTTGATCAACTGAAGGGAGTGGCGTTGTTCTCTAAGATAGACTTGTGGTCCGGATACTACCAGTTATGAGTGAAAGAGTCTGACGTACCTAAGACTACCTTTAGAATGAGGTATGGCCACTATGAGTTTCATCTTCTGCCATTTGGGTTAACGAATGCTCCTGTCGTGTTTATGGATTTAATGAACAGAATTTTTTGGCCATATTTATATAAGTTTGTTATTGTGTTTATCGATGATATTCTAATTTATTCTAGAGATGAGGCAGAGCATCCGAGCACTTGAGAATTGTTTTACAGACTCTGAGGGATAAACAGTTATATGCCAAGTTTAGCAAAAGCAAGTTTTGGCTTCAAGAGGTTGGGTTTTAGGCCACATTGTTTCTGGGGATGGTATACGAGTTGATCCCAGTAAGATTTATGCTATTGTCAAATGGAAGCCACCAAGGAACGTAACTGAAGTTAGGAGCTTTTTGGGTCTAGCTAGTTATTATAGACGGTTTGTGAAAAGATTTTCGATGATAGCTATCCCAATGATGAGATTGCTGCGAAAGGATGTTAAGTTCAAATGGACAGAGAAATGCCAGTAGGGTTTTGAGAAATTGAAAGCGTTGTTAATCGAGGCACCAGTGTTAGTACAACCGGAATCAGGGAAAGAATTTGTGATTTACAATGATGCGTCCTTGAATAGAATAGGTTGTGTACTTATGCAAGAAGGAAATGTGGTAGCTTATGCTTCAGGGCAACTGAAGCCCCATAAGAAGAACTATCCTACGCACGATTTAGAGTTAGCCGCTGTTGTATTTGCTTTGAAGATTTGGCGGCATTACCTATTCGGGGAGAGATGCCATATCTATTCAGACCATAAAAGTCTTAAATATCTGATGACTCAAAAGGACTTGAACTTGAGGCAGCGAAGATGGATTGAATTATTAAAAGATTATGAACTTGTAATAGATTATCACCCGGGTAAGGAAAATGTAGTTACCGATGCCTTAAACAGAAAGTCTTTATTTGCTTTGAGAGCTATGAACACATGGCTAGCCCTATCTTATGATGGTATTATTCTAGCAGAGTTAAAAGCTAGACCGACTTTTGTTCAATAGATTTGTGACGCTCAGGAGGCTGATAAAGAGTTACAAGCCAAGAAAGCTTAGTGTGAGTTAGGCAGTGAATTAGATTTTCAGAGAGATCCTAATGGTTGCCTGAGATTCCGTGGAAGGATTTGTGTTCCGAGGGATGCTAAGTTGATTCAGAATATTTTGTATGAGGCCTATAATGGAGGTATGCCAGTTCACCCGGGTAGCACAAAACTGTATAATGATTTAAAGAAAATGTATTGGTGGAATGGCATGAAAAGAGATATATCCAAATTTGTGTTGAAATGCTTGATTTTCCAACAAGTAAAGGTCGAACACCAAGTACCTTCAGGTTTACTTCAGCCTATCTTAGTTCCCGAGTGGAAATGGGACAGAATTACTATGGACTTTGTAACAAGCTTGCCATTAACACCGAGAAAGAAATATGCCGTATGGGTAGTGGTTGACAGACTGACTAAGTTGGCTCATTTTATACCAGTACACGTTGATTATTCACTTGATAAGTTAGCTGAATTGTATATTTCTGAGATTGTGAGACTTCATAGAATACCTTTATCGATTATTTCGGATAGGGATCCCAGATTTACTTCGCGATTTTGGAAGAAGTTACAAGAAGCTTTGGGTACAAAGCTGAATTTTAGTACCACTTTTCATCCACAGACTGATGGACAATCCGAGAGAGTAATTCAGACACTTGAAGATATGCTTAGATGTTGTGTTCTTGAATTCCAAGGTAGTTGGGAAAAGTACTTATCTTTGGTTGAATTTGCCTATAACAATAGCTATCAGACGAGTTTGAAAATGGCACCTTATGAAGCATTGTATGGACTTAAATGTCGTACACCATTGTATTGGACTGAGCTTAAGGGGAATAAGATTCATAGAGTAGATTTGAGAAAGGTGAAAGTAATTCGTGATTGTTTGAAAGCGGCGTCAGATAGACAAAAGTCGTATGTAGATTTGAAAAGGAAAGATATTGAGTATCAAGTTGGTGACAAAGTATTCTTGAAAGTATCACCATGGAAGAAGGTTTTGAGATTCAGTAAATAAGGCAAGTTGAGTCCTCGTTTTATAGGACCGTATGAGATTACCGAAAGCATAGGGCCTATTGCTTATCGATTGGCTTTGCCGGCTGAATTAGAAAAGATTTACGATGTGTTTCATGTGTCTATGTTACACCGGTATAGATCCAACCCTTCACATGTGATTGTACCGACAGAAGTTGAAATCAGACTGGACATGACCTATGGTGAAGAACCTGTTAAGATATTGGATCGAGAAGTCAAACAATTGAGAAACAAAAGTGTTGCTCTTGTAAAAGTTTTGTGGCAAAGACATGGGGTTGAAGAGGCTACATGGGAGCCCAATGAGGCTAACAGGAAACAATACCAAAACCTTTTTACCGGTAAGATTTTTGGGACGAAAATCCCTAAAGGGGGGAAAGTTGTAACATCCTGAATTTGGACCTAGTCAGAACATTGGTTTCGAGACCACAAATTTGAGGTAGAAATAATTATTTTATAATTCTCACGATGTTTATGTTATGAATGCATGCTTGTGTGAAATTTTCATGAAGAAATTCTATGCATAAAAAGTCTAATTGCATTTTAGGGACCGAATTGAATAAAGTGCAAAACTTGCATTCTAGAAGCTTTAAGCATGAAATTGCATTAGATTATGAATTAAAAGGTCCTAATTAGAATTTTACGAATTTTTATAAGTTTGGACAAAAATGGACAAGCATAGGAAAATATTGGAAAGAAAAACCTTAAGGGCATTTTGGTCATTAGGTAATTAAAAGAATAAAAAGGGAAAACCAAACCAAAAATGTGTCTATATTCCTCCTTGGACACCGAAAATCACAAAACACCATAGCTAGGGTTTTGTTCAACATTTTCAAGCTCAATAGTAAGTGTTCTCTAGCCCCGTTTTTAATGTTCTCTATATTTTTGAAGTCCCGATAACATGATCTACCCATTTCTAGCTATATTTTGAGCTAGGGTTCATGTATGAAAATTCACCCATGCATGAAATGCTTGTATTTTGATGATTTATGGAGGAATATGAATGTTTGATACATCGTGACATCTTTTATTAGGTTATTTTTAGTAAAAACACCTAAACAAGGGACTTGTTTGTAAAAGTGTAAAAGTGAGTAGTAATAATGTGAAATAAAAGAAAATATGGGCTGATATGAGCATAGAAAAGGTTTGGCCGAGCTTGGGTAATCAAGAAAATGCATGCATTTCATTTTATGAGCCTAGGGACTAAATCATAAATATATAAAAGTTTAAGGGTCAAATTGTAAATTTGCAAGAGTATGATTTATGGACCCGTTTGAATAATGTGAATAATAAATAAGTTAAATTTGACATTATAGATCAAGAAAAATGTGAATCGGGACTTGATCGAGGAAAGAATAAAGTATACGACGACTAGGCTCGATTATCATCGTTTTGTACTGAGGTAAGTACATGTGCAAATAAT
Organism: Gossypium hirsutum; assembly: GCF_007990345.1. Lineage (NCBI taxonomy): Eukaryota > Viridiplantae > Streptophyta > Magnoliopsida > Malvales > Malvaceae > Gossypium > Gossypium hirsutum. The sequence continues at coordinate 49,187,510 of NC_053430.1, read as the reverse complement.
GTGGTATTGTAGTATGTTTTAATGCTTTAACATGATGTGATGAATGTTTTATTGTAATTATGAGTTCTATGCCTATTGATTGTTATGACAGTATTAATGTTATCATGGTCGTTAACCACAGCGTTACGAGCAAGTACGATGGAGATACTATATGCAAGTGAGAAAAATCCCATTTGAACCTTAGGAATAGTTTAGGATACAAGTGACATGTCACTAGGAACCAAGAAGTCTGAACTAGTTGAGTGGTCTTGTTTCATGAGGTATGTAGCATCCAAGCTCGTTGAGAGGTCCAAGTTCATTATGGATGCGAGCATCCGAGCTTGTTGATAGGTTCGAGTTCATAATGGATGCGGTTCATGTAACATCCGAGCTCGTTGAGAGGTTCGAGTTCATTATGGATGTGTTACATGTTATCTGGTAGCTTCGGCTACATTGTATATGTGGCATTCATGTGCAAGGTTTCTGCGTATCCAATAGTATTCTGAGAGTTCAACGGGTAATGTAATGAATTCAATGAGAGTCCCGAGAAGGACATATGAAAGAGGTATGGTTATGGATACTTTACGATGAGTACAGGTATGTATGCTAAACCTATGAGTAATGCTTTAATAAAGATCAATTTACAATGAACAAGTATATATGTGCGTATGATGAGTAAGTAGAAAGGTTTGAATGATGAATAATCTTTATGTATATGTTTCTATGGTTCTATATGTTGATTCCTTATTACCATTTCATATTATTTGTATGTGGACTTACTAATCTTTAATGCTTACTCCCCTCTCTTTCCATCCTTTGTTGTTCCGCCAAGCTAGCTCGGGGATCGGAAGCTGTCGGAGTATTCAATCACACTATCAAAAGACTATTAGGTATAGTGAAATTGAGTATGGCATGTATAGGAAACTTGGTCATTTTGTGGTATGTGTCATGTTATTTGGCCAAATTGTGAAGGCCTATGGTAATGCTGATTCATTTTGTAATGGCCATGAGATATGGCTCATATTTGATCATTTGGGTTGTAATCTAATTACCCATGCATGCATGTGTTAGTGTCTTGATGGTAGGATATATTGTTGCTTGGTGAATGCATGATAATGATGTGGTATGTTGTTGATTGATGAATGTATGGTAAAGTGTGGATTAAGTGCTAAAGGTTAAAGGATGTCCTAATGACTTAAAATGAGTATGTTCATGAATACACAATTTGAGGTTATGGTAACAAGTTTAATAATGCATGAAATGGGTGTGGAGTGCCTTTAAATGGTGTAACAAATGAGGGTGCAATAAGATGACATTATGAAGATGTGAGAGTGCCGTGGTGTGGAATGTTTGAGTGTATAACTATGTCATGTTGCATGTTGTAAAGTTTGTTTGAATGTATGGTGATTGAGGGTGACCAATGGCTTAGAAAATTGCCTCCAAAAAGGTCCACATAGGTAAACACACGGGCTTATGTCTAGGCCGTATGTCACACACGGCCAGCCCCTTCGGCGTGTTGCTCAGCCGCGTGTCCCCTGCACCTAAAATTTCTAAGTAATTTTGCATGGTAGTAGACACACGAGTAGAGACACGACCGTATGTGTAACACCCCTAACCTGAATCCGAACGCCAGATTAAGGCTAAGAGGTATTACCGAACTAAACATTTAATTATCTCATTCACAGTGTCAATAAACATAAACAGAGATCGAGCTGAAATACATACTGATATTTAAGTTATACGCCATTTTCGTATGGCCAAAATATTTACAATTTCAAAACATAGTTATCATCAGCCTAACCTATACATGCCATATCGAGTCCAAAATATAACTATACCAAAAAGATCGATAGTGTGATGAACTGCTGACGATCCCCGAGTCGGTGGCCAAAATCAACAATCTATAAAACAGAGAATAAAGAACAGAGTAAGCTTTCAAAGCTTAGTAAGTTTTAAGCATCACAAACAATTAAATACTTATCGAAAATCGAAACATTCATTCACACTTAAGTATCATTCTTGAGTACTAATAATTCACAAAATCATTGACTGAATGTACATGAGTACATAAAGAAATTTTAACATATAATTCATATACAAATATACCATGACCGATTAAATCATTCTCATATTCACAAATATAAACATCAATCATATTTATATATATTTTCTTCTTTGATGCTAATGATTCACTTTGAAATCAATTCACCGATGAGTAAGTAATACATACCTGAACATTTTAAATGTATAGTACTTACTCGACGATGGTTTACTTCGAACATTCAATATCGTAATCTTACTTAACTTACTGGCATTAAGCCTGTTAGGTCTTAGGACTTGAAACCAATTACCAGCACAAGCTTGCGGGAATTTAAACTCGGTATAATACCAGCTCGAAGCCTGCGGGACTTTAGCCCGGATATATTTCCAGCACGTAGCCTGCGGACCTTAAGTCCGGATATAATTCCAGCACATAGCCTGCGGACCCTAAGTCCGGATATAATTCCAGCACATAGCCTGCGGACCCTAAGTCCGTATATACATCACTGAATGTCATGCATACTTATTCGCAAGAAAATTCAATTCACATAACATCTCACAACCACAGTTCATTTATTCATTCGAATAATAGCATAACATGGGCACCATTCATATAACTTTTGGCTCAATAACATACATAAGAATATATGTCCATTTACTTTCCAAGCTTAACTTCTAATGTCTATTCGGCTTTAAGCCTTAAACATAAATTATTTGTCACTCAACTATATTCAAATAGAATCAATAGATCGCAGTACAGTTATCATACACATATCAAGACATTATCAATTACGTACTAAATGTGACTATTCAAAACTTACCTCGGATATACTTGAACGGTTGCGGAAAGGCTACTCAATTACTTTTTCTTTTCCCCTATCCAACTTCGACCCTCTTTGCTCTTGAGCTTAAATTCAAAAATTTTAAACTAGTCATTATTCAACTATTCAAGCATTTCTTCAGAAATATAATATATATATTCGACTTTCACACACATAGATCATAGTAAGTTTATAAGAAAACATTAAGCAACTCATTAACAAATTTTTATCAATGATTACCACATAATCACAAATTCACAATAAGTTGTCTTCCTGAGCAACAGTCACTAAATTATTTATAACTGGAGCTAAAAAACTCTAAATCAATTGGCGTAAAATTTCCCTCAAAATAGACTCATATATCTCTTATCCATAAAATTTTAAGAATTTTTAGTCTGGCCAATCAATACTAGATTTTTCTTAAAGTTTCCCCCTGTTTCACTGTTTGACTAATCTGACCACCCTTTATTACGAATCAAATTTCTAATTGTACAGAAGTCAAAATATGTTCTCGTTGATTTCATTTGAAACTAGACTCATTAAGCTTTACTTAAATAGTTTATTCATCTTCTAACTCCACTCTCACAATTTATGGTGATTTTCCAAAATCACTTTACAGCTGCTGTCCCGTTGAGATTTATTACAATATACTAAATCACAACTCTTTGCATTCATATTATTAACCAAATATAGTTATGCAACCAAAACACAAATCATATATACCTTGTAATATGCATATCAAAATAACTCCAACCATGATCGGATATAACCGAATTTAAACATGAAAATTAAGCCATTTTCGAACTCCTATACTAAATCAATACATACCAAAAGCTAATTTTTACATATCCGTCAAGTCGAACCTAAAACCATAACCGAATACTCAAGTACATATTATCTATTCTATTATTACAATTTATGCACATGTGGCTAAAACAAATTGAACCATTTTGAACACAAATATCAACTAAAAATACAACCATTTCCATATGTATATTTCACTCATGCAAAGACCATAACCGAATCAACAATAGATACCAACCAAATCATCAATTATTTTTTTTAACACACCTAACTACTCAAAATCAACCTTTCATACAATCATATCTAATATCATAGGTAATGCCAAATGTTCAAATTCAACTAAATTTAAAGATTTAACCTTCATCATTTTAATTAATCACTACTATGACAGCCTTATTTTGACCCTAGTCGGAAAGTGGTTTCGGGACCACAAAACCGAGACACAGAAAAATAATTAAATGTCATATTCCATGTTTATTGTGTGTGCACATGCATATATGAAGGTTTTATGCTTTAATTTTGACAATTGAATATGAAATTGTATATAGGACTTATGTGTGAAAAATGTGAAAGATGATGGGTAATTTTTAAAAGTGGTCTATAATAAAGGTACTAAAAGGAATGGTTTTGCATGTCAAATTGCCCATTTTATTGTTGGTGGCCGGCCATGTTGCTAGTTAATAAATAATATATATTTTCTATTATCAATATGTTAATTAAATGGCTTTTATTTATTGAATAATAATAAAAGAATAAAGAGAACATGGGTGATAAAAACAAAGTGTTCATCTTTGTTTCTTGAAGAACCGAATGTGAAAGAAGTTTAGGGGAGGAACATCATTCGGTCATCCTAGTCTTAATTAAGGTAAGAAGTTTTGGTTAATTCTTGAAATTTTAGTTAAATTCTAGTAAATTACTAAGTTCCGTATTAGACCCATGTTAAATTTTTTGATATTTGGTGAATGAATATGGTTTTCGGTCACGGTAAATAATAAAGAATGTGGTTGTTGTTCTTGTTAACTTGGATGAATTTTGGTGGATAGGTGTTTGAATCAAACAAATGATCATGTGTGTACACTAGATGCTAAGTGAGAAGAATCGGTCATTATATTAGAGGCCATTGCCGAATATGAACTTAGTTATTGTGAGTGATGAGTGTGTTTTGAGTTGATGAAAAAAAATGCTTAAAAATGTGTTATAAGCAAATTATATGCTAAGCTATGGTTGTTAAATTATCAATTTTTCTTCCTTGTCGAATATGTGTTTATAAAGATGAGTGGTGTTGAATGTTTTAAATAATTTAGATGAATATTAATCTAGGTATAAGCTAGGTAATATTAATTGATTGTGACTTAATTGTTTTATAGCAAGTGCCGACTATGGAAATTTCAAAATTCGGTCTTAGATCTTAATGTATATATTTTTTTATTCCATTAAGTTGAACTGGAAAGTTGTTACATGCAAAGAAGATGATGAGGACTTATATAGACAATCGACATTAGCTAAGGAGTGAGAATGTTGATTGGTAATGTATATGTAAATGAGTAGTGTTATACACATATGATCTATTTGGTAATAATCGCATTGGCTACACTAGTGTATAAGAAAACGAAGTAAACTATGTGAGTTTTGCTTATGTATGCGAAACTAGTATAAGATGAATGATCGGTTACTAGGGTTATAAAATCATTTTGAGTTGAGTTATAAGTGACTATCGTGGCTTGATGAGTTCTTACTATTTTCAGTTACAAATAAGTATGAAGTTTGAACCATGGCATAATTATAAATATTAATACATATTGAGATTGTTATGTGATTGCCGAATGTGAATTATGAGTAAACAATATGGGTTAAGATATTAAACAAATCTATTTGTATTTATTAAGCTAAATAGAAAGGAGGATCGAAGTCGGATAGGGGAAAAGAGAAGGCAATAGAGTAGCCAATCTACTACCGTTTCAATATACCGAGGTAAGTTTTTAAGTAGGCTTTTCTAGTATACATAATTAAATATGCCTATAAGAATATGGTAAATGAATCGAGATTTTCGGTTGGCACTTGAATAAAATTGTTCATTAATTAATGTGGGTATGCGATTCATAGTGAGGATCATTTGGGGTTAAGCTGTAATGGTGTTATGAACATGTGAATTTGAGTATAACTTTGGAGTTGAAATGTGAATGATGATATGTTCGTCAGCTATCAGACTCAGAGGTGTCAAAGTCGAAGTCATCCACACTATCTAAGCCACTTTTTGGTACTCTTCAGTTGAACTTGATAATGGCATGTATAGGGATGACCCTTGTTGTTAATTAAGTATCCATTGGTAATGTATATTCGTATAGCCATGCGAAAATGGCTTGTATATTTTGAGTATAACATTATGATCATTTTGTATATATGGTCTTATGATATGGTTATTAAGTGGTGTGGAAATGCTTGGTAATGATTAGCCATTGGAATAGCCAATCATGGTCCTATTGGTGCTACGTATGTCATGGCTAATCGTGATTATACTTGGAAATAATGTATGTCAAATTACTAGTTGATTCATGGAAAACTATGAAATAGGTAAAATTTACCTTAAAATAGATGCTGACAGCAGCAATGATGTGAATTTGAAAAATAACTAAAAATAGTAGAAATGGAATTAAATAATGAATAAATTATGTAATCGAATCTTGATGAGTCTATTTTCATATGAAAGAAACGAAACGACCATATGAGCCATATTTTATGAGATGTTTAAGTTTTCGTGAAAAAGGGCTAGAGCGATTTCTGGATCCCCTGTTCTGACTTTGGAAATTCACCATAAATTAACCAGAGATAATTAGAAGTCATGCTTTATATGTACAGATTCCTTTTTGAGTATAGTTTCATTAGAAACAAACGGCTTAAGTATTGAATCCCTGTACAAGGAGATATCTAAGTCGTAATGCATGAAGGCAGAGTAGTCAAACCCTGAAACAGGGGAGACTTTAACTAATAAACTGTACTAATTGGCCTGACCAAAAATTATAGAAAAAATTTGTAAATATATGTATGAGCCTTGTTTCAGGAAAAAATTTACGGAATTGGATTTTGAGTTTTGGAACTCGAGATATGATTTTTAGAGTGACTGTGATGCAGTTAGCTAGCTCGTCTGGAAATTTTAAAAATGAATTGTATGAGCTGTTGATGTAAGGAGTTAAGTCCGTTAGCACCTCGTGTTTGACTCTGGCAAAGGTCTCGGGTACAGGGTGTTACATTTAATTGGTATCAGAGCTACGGTTTAGTCGATTCTAGGACTACCGTAATACGTAGGGGAATAGCTATACATGCCATTATGTGTTTATCTGATAGTGTGGTGATTTCCGACAGTTACAAATGTGTTTATTTATAGTAATGGATCCTGATCCCAACCGAGCAGTAGCTGATGATGTTGAGAGTGTAGCGCCTGCTCTCGCACATGGGACGGCGCCGGTGGACTCTCAACCTATTGCTAGTAATCAGAATGATGAAGCTAGGCAGGCTTTTTATAGCGTGATGAATGATTGGTTCAATCAGTATATTCGAACTAATACGGCTGTCCCACAACCCCCACCCCCGACTAATATAAACCCTGCACCTGTAATATCTCCTGGAGGTGACCCATCGAGGTTGAACAAGCCCCCGGTTGATAGGATTCGGAAGCATGGGGCTACTGAGTTCAAGGCTACTGATAGTGATGATGCTGAGCAGGCTGAGTTTTAGCTTGATAATACCGTTCGTGTGTTCGATGAATTATCATGCACACCTGATGAATGTTTAAAATGTGCTATATCTCTGTTACGTGATTCTGCATACTATTGGTGGAATACTTTGGTTTCCGTCGTGCCGAGAGAACGGGTTACTTGGGAATTTTTTCAAACCGAGTTCCGCAAGAAATATATCAGTCAAAGATTCATCAATCAGAAACGGAAAGAATTTCTTGAGCTTAAGCAGGGTTCTATGTCAGTTACTGATTATGAGCGAAAGTTTGTCAAACTTAGTAGATACGCTCGGGAATGTGTTTCGTCCGAGGCTATCATGTGTAAACGCTTCGAGGACGGGTTGAACGAAGATATAAAACTGTATGTTGGCATTCTTGAAATTAGAGAATTTGTAGTACTTGTCGAACGAGCTTGCAAAGCCGAAGAGCTCAATACGGAGAAAAGAAAAGCTGAAGTGGAAGCAAGAGAATTTCATAAGAGGTCTTCAGGAAAGCCCTTTCAACAATCATCGAAGAAATTTAAAAGTGATCCAGGCCGATCTAAAGACACTTTGGGCTTTTCCAGACGAGATCGTGATCGACCCTCTGTGAGTACGCCAGTCACTTCGGTTGCCAGTGTTAGAAATGATCGTCGGGACAGGACGGAGTGCCAGTATTACGGTAAATGGCATTCGGGGAGTTGTAGATTCCATGACCGATCCTGTTATAAGTGCGGATCAGCTGACCACTTTATCAAGGATTGCCCGAGACTGTCTGAATAGAATGTAAATCAGAGTGGGAAACCGGGTGCTACTACTGCTCGAGGTAGACCATCTAAAAATGCGGGGAATGTTAGTGGCGGTCAGGGAGGATCTAGAGATGTTACCACCAGATCTGAGGCTCGTGCTCCTGCGAGAGCTTATGCTATACGTGCACGCGAGGATGCTTCTTCGCCTGATGTTATTACCGGTACTTTCACTCTCTTTGATACTAATGTGATTGCATTGATTGACCCTGGTTCTACTCATTCATATGTATGTGAGACTTTAGCATCCAGTAAGACTTTACCTGTTGAGTCTACTGAGTTCGTAGTTCGGGTGTCAAATCCCTTGGGTCGTTATGTACTGGTTGACAAGGTGTGTAAGAAATGTCCCCTAGTAATCAGAGGTTCCTACTTTCCGGCCGATTTGATGCTTTTACCGTTTGATGAATTTGATGTTATCCTCGGTATGGATTGGTTAACCGTTCACGATGCAGTTGTGAATTGCAAAAGAAAAACTATCGATTTGAGGTGTGCAAATAATGAGATAATTCGAGTTGAGTCTACTGACTTGAACAGATTGCCAGCAATAATATCCTCGATGTTGGCTCAGAAACATGTAAGAAAGGGGTGTGAAGCATATCTTGCGTACGTACTTGATAGCAAAGAGTCAGAAAAGAGACTTGAATCAGTACCAGTGGTTTGTGAGTATTCAGATGTTTTTCCCGAGGAGTTACTAGGATTACCACTCGTTCGGGAGGTTGAATTTGGCATCGAACTAGTACCTGGTGCCACTCCAATTTCGATAGCTCCGTATCGTATGGCACCAACGGAATTGAAAGAATTGAAAGTACAGTTGCAAGAGTTGACGGATAAAGGTTTTGCTCAACCAAGTTTTTCACCTTGGGGTACACCAGTATTGTTTGTGAAAAAGAAGGACGGAACCATGAGACTGTGCATCGACTATCGTCAGTTGAATAAAGTGACGATAAAGAATAAATATCCGTTACCGCGTATTGATGATTTGTTCAATCAACTGAGGGGAGCCTCTGTATTTTCAAAGATAGATTTGAGATCGGGTTATTATCAATTGCGAGTTCGAGATTCAGATATACCCAAACTGCTTTCAGAATGAGATACGGTCATTACGAGTTCTTAGTAATGCCATTTGGGCTCACTAATGCCCCTGCGGTATTTATGGATTTGATGAATCGGATCTTCAGATCGTATTTGGATCGGTTTGTAGTTGTGTTTATTGATGATATCTTGGTCTATTCAAGAAATGAAATCGATCATGTTGAGCACCTGAGATTGGTGTTGCAGATTTTGCGGGATAAGCGGTTATATGCTAAGTTCAGTAAATGTGAGTTCTGGTTGAGAGAAGTTAGCTTTTTGGGTCATGTGGTATCTGCATCGGGTATTAGAGTTGATTCGGGTAAAATATCAGCCATACTTGATTGGAAGCCCCCAAGGAAAATTACGGAAGTTCGGAGCTTTTTGGGACTTGCTGGTTACTATTGATGATTTGTAAAGGGTTTCTCGATGATAGCCACTCCAATGACGAACTACTTCAGAAAGATGTTAAGTTTGAATGGTCAGAAGAATGTCAGAAAAGTTTTGATCAATTGAAAACTTATTTGACTGAACCTCCAGTGCTGGTACAGCCCGAATCCGGTAAAGAGTTTGTCATTTACAGTGATGCATCCTTACTTGGGTTGGGTTGTGTGTTGATGCAAGAAGGTCGAGTTGTAGCCTACGCGTCGAGGCAATTGAAGGCACATGAGAAAAACTATCCGACCCATGATCTCGAATTAACTGCCATTGTATTCGCTTTGAAAATATGGCGACATTATTTGTTTGGTGAGAGGTGCCATGTATTTTCAGATCACAAAAGTCTCAAATATTTAATGACTTAAAGAGATTTGAATCTGCGACAGAGACGTTGGCTTGAGTTGTTAAAAGATTATGAGCTTGTCATTGATTATCACCCGGGAAAGGCTAATGTGGTTGCGGATACTTTAAGTCGTAAATCACTGTTTGCTTTATGAACGATGAATGTATACCTGTCTGTTTTATCTGATAATGTTTTAGTAGCAGAATTGAAGGCTAAAGCCTTGTTGATTCCTCAAATACGTGAGTCCTAGAAAGTCGACGATGAATTGATTACTAAACGAACTGAATGTGCTTCTAATGTGGAATCGGAGTTTCAAATAGACGACAATGATTGTTTAAGGTTCAGAAGTCGATTGTGTGTTCCAAGAAATTCAGAACTTATTTCGATGATCTTGAGCGAGGCTCATAGTAGCCGAATGTCTATCCACCCGGGTAGTACAAAAATGTACAATGATTTGAAACGTCAGTTTTGGTGGCCTGGTATGAAACGAGACATTTCTGACTTTGTTTCGAAGTGTTTGATATGTCAACAAGTGAAAGCGGAACACCAAGTGCCTTCGGGATTACTTCAGCCGATCATGATACCCGAATGGAAGTGGGATCGAGTCATGATGGATTTTGCATCTGGATTGCCATTGTCATCAAGCAAGAAAGATGCGATCTGGGTTGTTGTTGATAGACTAACAAAGTCGGCTCATTTTATCCCTGTACATACGGATTATTCTCTTGACAAGCTAGCTGAAATGTATGTATCCCAGATTGTAAGGTTACATGGAGTACCCATTTCTATTGTGTCAGATAGAGATCCGAGATTCACATCGTGATTTTGGAAGAAATTTCAAGAAGCTTTGGGTACCAAGTTACATTTTAGCACCGCTTTTTATCCCCAGACTGATGGTCAATCTGAACGAATAATTCAGATATTCGAGGATATGTTGAGATGTTGCATCCTTGAGTTTAGTGGTTCGTGGGAACGATATTTACCTTTGATTGAATTCGCTTACAACAATAGTTTTCAATCAAGTATTAAGATGGCACCTTACGAGGCTTTGTACGGTCGTAAATGCCGTACACCATTATTTTGGACCGAGCTCAGTAAAAGTAGAATTTTTGGAGTTGATTTGATTAAAGATGCTGAGTAGAAAGTAAAAATAATCCGTGTAAGTCTGAAGGCAGCATCAGATCGTCAGAAGTCGTACGCGGATTTAAAACGAAGAGATATTGAGTATCAGGTGGGAGACAAAGTGTTTTTTAAAGTTTCACCTTGGAAAAAGATACTCAGATTTGGCTGTAAGGGCAAATTGAGTCCGAGGTTCATAGGGCTGTATCAAATATCCGAACGAGTTGGTCCAGTGGCATATAGATTGATTTTACCCCCTGATCTCGAAAAGATTCACAACGTTTTTCATGTTTCGATGCTTCGACGTTACAGATATGATCCTTCGCACATAATTAATCCCTCAGAGGTTGAAATTCAATCCGATATGAGTTATGAAGAAGAACCAATTCGCATCCTAGCTTGTGAGGTGAAAGAGTTACGAAACAAAAAAGTTCCTTTAGTAAAAGTGTTATGGCTCAAGCACGGGATGGAAGAAGCTATTTAGGAACCCGAGAACCCTATGATAGAACGATATCCTAACTTGTTCACTGGTAAGATTTTCGGGGACGAAAATTTCTTATGTGGGGGAGAGTTGTGACAGCCCTATTTTGACCCTAGTCGGGAAGTGGTTTCGGGACCACAAAACCGAGACACAGAAAAATAATTAAATGTCATATTCCATGTTTATTGTGTGTGCACATGCATATATGAAGGTTTTATGCTTTAATTTTGACAATTGAATATGAAATTGTAAATAGGACTTATGTGTGAAAAATGTGAAAGATGATGGGTAATTTTTAAAAGTGGTTTATAATAAAGGTACTAAAAGGAATGATTTTTCATGTCAAATTGCCCATTTTATTGTTGGTGGCCGGCCATGTTGCTAGTTAATAAATAATATATATTTTCTATTATCAATATGTTAATTAAATGGCTTTTATTTATTGAATAATAATAAAAGAATAAAGAGAACATGGGTGATAAAAACAAAGTGTTCATCTTTGTTTCTTGAAGAACCAAATGTGAAAGAAGTTTAGGGGAGGAACATCATTCGGTCATCCTAGTCTTAATTAAGGTAAGAATTTTTGGTTAATTCTTGAAATTTTAGTTAAATTCTAGTAAATTACTAAGTTCCTTATTAGACCCATGTTAAATTTTTTGATATTTGGTGAATGAATATGGTTTTCGGTCATGGTAAATAATAAAAATGTGGTTGTTGTTCTTGTTAACTTGGATGAATTTTGGTGGATAGGTGTTTGAATCAAACAAATGATCATGTGTGTACACTAGATGCTAAGTGAGAAGAATCGGTCATTATATTAGAGGCCATTGCCGAATATGAACTTAGTTATTGTGAGTGATGAGTGTGTTTTGAGTTGATGAAAAAAAATGCTTAAAAATGTGTTATAAGCAAATTAGATGCTAAGCTAAGGTTGTTAAATTATCAATTTTTCTTCCTTGCCGAATATGTGTTTATAAAGATGAGTGGTGTTGAACGTTTTAAATAATTTAGATGATTATTAATCTAGGTATAAGCTAGGTAATATTAATTGATTGTGACTTAATTGTTTTATAGCAAGTGCTGATTATGGAAATTTCAAAATTCGGTCTTAGATCTTAATGTATATTTTTTTTATTCCATTAAGTTGAATTGGAAAGTTGTTGTTGAATTGGAAAGTTGTTACATGCAAAGAAGATGATTAGGACTTATATAGACAATCGTCATTAGCTAAGGAGTGAGAATGTTGATTGGTAATGTATATGTAAATGAGTAGTGTTATACACATATGATCTATTTGGTAATAATCGCATTGGCTACACTAGTGTATAAGAAAACGAAGTAAACTATGTGAGTTTTGCTTTTGTATGCGAAACTAGTATAAGTTGAATGATCGGTTACTAGGGTTATAAAATCATTTTGAGTTGAGTTATAAGTGACTATCGTGACTTGATGAGTTCTTACCATTTTCAGTTACAAATAAGTATGAAGTTTGAACCATTGCATTATTATAAATATTAATACATATTGAAATTGTTATGTGATTGCCGAATGTGAATTATGAGTAAACAATATGGGTTAAGATATTAAACAAATCTATTTGTATTTATTAAGCTAAAGAGCAAGGAGGATCGAAGTCGGATAGGGGAAAAGAGAAGGCAATAGAGTAGCCAATCTACTACCATTTCAATATACCGAGGTAAGTCTTTAAGTTGGCTCTTCTAGTATACATAATTAAAGATGCCTATAAGAAGATGGTAAATGAATCGAGATTTTTGGTTGGCACTTGAATAAAATTGTTCATTAATTAATGTGGGTATGCGATTCATAGTGAGGATCATTTGGAGTTAAGCTGTAATGGTGTTATGAACATGTGAATTTGAGTATGACTTTGGAGTTGAAATGTGAATGATGATATGTATATTGATAGAATCTATCCGGACTAAAGGTTCGCAGGCTATGAGCTGGAAAAAAATATAACCGGGTTAAGTCCCGAAGGCATTCGTGCGGGTTATTATGACTGGGTTATGTCCCGAAGGCATTCGTGCGGGTTATTATAACCGGGTTAAGTCTCGAAGGCATTTGTGTTGGTTGTTACATCCGAGCCAAATTCTGAAGGTATTTATGTTTGGAAAGGTGCGACTCTGTCGTAATAATTCCGATTAATGTGCTCATAATCCCTAATATGACCATGTATGGATCGTATATACATTGAAAAAAAATTTTTGGTACAGTGTCAGTTGTGATTACGAAATCGAATAATGCTCTTCCAGCCATTTCTTAGGATTATATGAAGTTTATAGCTCACTCGAGCTACATGAAATTGAATCAAATGAAATGTAGTTAAGTTTGTCTTCGAATGTATAAACCTATTGATAAAAGTGTAAATTAAAATGAATATGTGATCTTGTGCATAGGCATTTATTTATCCTTATGAATGCTATTTCTTTTGTGTTTTGTTTCAAATGATTTCCTTACTTCTAAACTTACTAAGCATCGAAACGCTTACTCTCTTGCTTAAATTCTCTGTATTATAGATTTTGTTCGTCAACTATCGGACTCGGAGGTGTCAAAGTCGAAGTCATCCACACTATCTAAGCCACTTTTTGGTACTCTTCAGTTGAACTTGATAATGGCATGTATAGGGCTGACCCTTGTTGTTAATTAAGTATCCTTTGGTAATGTATATTCGTATAGCCATGCGAAAATGGTTTGTATATTTTGAGTATAACATTATGTTTATTTTGTATATATGGTCTTATGATATGGTTATTAAGTGGTGTAGAAATGCTTGGTAATGATTAGCCATTGGAATGGCCAATCATGGTCCTATTGGTGCTACGTATGTCATGGCTAATCGTGATTGTACTTGGAAATAATGTATGTCAAATTACTAGTTGATTCATGGAAAACTATGAAATAGGTAAAATTTACCTTAAAATAGATGCTGACAGCAGCAGTGATGTGAATTTGAAAAATAACTAAAAATAGTAAACATGGAATTAAATAATGAATAAATTATGTAATCGAATCTTGATGAGTCTATTTTCATATGAAAGAAACGAAACGACCATATGAGCCGTATTTTATGAGATGTTTAAGTTTTCGTGAAAAAGGGCCAGAGCGATTTTTGGATCCCCTGTTCTGACTTTGGAAATTCACCATAAATTAACCAGAGATAATTAGAAGTCATGATTTATATGTACAGATCCTTTTTGAGTCTAGTTTCATTAGAAAGAAACAGAATAAGTATTGAAGCCCTGTACATGGAGATATCTAAGTCGTAATGCATAAAGGTCAGAGTAGTTGAACCCTGAAATAGGGGAGATTTTAACTAATAAACTGTACTAATTGGCCCAACCAAAAATTCTAGAAAAAAAAATTAGTAAATATATGTATGAGTCTAGTTTACAGAAAAAAATTACGGAATTGGATTTTGAGTTTTGGAACTCGAGATATGATTTTTAGAGTGACTGTGATGC
Source organism: Gossypium hirsutum (assembly GCF_007990345.1). Classification (NCBI taxonomy): domain Eukaryota; kingdom Viridiplantae; phylum Streptophyta; class Magnoliopsida; order Malvales; family Malvaceae; genus Gossypium; species Gossypium hirsutum. The sequence goes on along the minus strand of NC_053430.1, from coordinate 49,172,424 downwards.
AGTTAGCCAGCTCGTCTGGAAATTTTAAAAATGAATTGTATGAGCTGTTTAAGTAAGGAGTTAAGTCCGTTAGCACCTCGTGTTCAACTCCGGAAACGGTCTCGGGTACGGGGTGTTACAACTACCTATTCTTGAAAACTTCAAATACAAGGTAATTAACACATATACTGATTTTATTTTATTCCCACCATGACCGAAAGCTAAAATTCTCCCAAAACTCAAAATTTTAACATGGGTTGAAATAAGAACTTGATAACTAACTTAAAAACAACTAAAATTTTAAGAACTAATAAAAATTCTTACCTTGATTTAAGCCTATGGTAACCAAATGAAGTTTTCTCCCCTTTTCTCTCTTACATTTCGGCCAAGAAGAACGAAGGTGAAGCTTTGTTTTCATCACCCATTTTCTTTTTATTAATTCATTACTAAATTAAAATTATAAAGCCATTATAATTAAATAATACATATATTCTATATAACATATCATCATGGCTGGGCACTACCTAAATAAAATGAATATTTTACATGCAAGTCCATCCTCTTTGTCACATGCATTAATAGGCCACTTAAGATTAACCTATCACATTTCAGAATTTTCTCACATAAGTCCTATTTAATAATTTCACATACAATTGACCAAATTAAAACATAAAACTTTCACACGTGCATGTACACATACAGTAAGCATAGATTATAACGGTTAATTATTTTTATGACTCGGTTTTGTGGTCCCGAAACCACTTTCCGACTAGGGCCAAATTAGGGCTGTCACAACTCTCCCCCACTTAAGGAATTTTCGTCCCCGAAAATCTTACCAGTGAATAGATTTGGGTATCGTTCTTTCATAGATTTCTCGATTTCCCATGTAGCTTCTTCGATCCCGTGTTTGAGCCATAACACCTTTACTAACGTAACCTTTTTGTTTCGCAACTCTTTCACCTCGTGAGCTAGGATACGAATCGGTTATTCTTCATAAGTCAAATCAGATTGAATTTCAACCTCTGATGGGTTAATTATGTGCGATGGATCGGATCTATAACCTCGAAGCATCGAGACATGAAAAACGTTGTGAATCTTTTCAAGTTCAGGGGGTAAAATCAATCTGTATGCGACTGGCACAATTCGTTCGGATATCTCATACAGCCCGATGAACCTCGGGCTCCATTTGCCTTTACGGCCAAATCTGAGCACCTTTTTCCAAGGTGAAACTTTAAGAAATACTTTGTCTCCAACCTGATATTCAATGTCTTTTCGTTTTAAATCCGCATACGACTTCTGACAATCTGAAGCTGCCTACAGACTTTCACGGATTACTTTTACTTTTTGCTCAGCATCTTTAATCAAATTGACCCCGAAGATTTTATTTTCACTAAGCTCGGTCCAAAATAACGGTGTATGACATTTACGACTATACAAAGCCTCATAAGGTGCCATCCTAATGCTTGATTGAAAACTATTGTTGTACGCGAATTCAATCAAAGGTAAATACCGTTCCCATGAACCATTAAACTCAAGGATGCAACATCTCAACATATCCTCGAGTATCTGAATTATCCGCTCTGATTGACCATCGGTCTGAGGATGAAAAGCGGTGCTAAAATGCAACTTGGTACCCAATGCTTCTTGCAATTTCTTCCAAAATCGCGATGTGAATCTCGGATCTCTATCGACACAATAGGAATAGGTACCCCGTGTAACCTTACAATCTGAGAAACGTACAATTCAGCTAATTTTTCCAGTGAATAATCCGTACGTACGGAAATAAAATGAGTCGACTTAGTCAGTCTATCAACAACAACCCAAATCGCATCTTTCTTACTTGACGACAATGGCAACCCAGATACAAAATCCATCGTGACTCGATCCCATTTCCATTCGGGTATCATGATCGGTTGAAGTAACCCTAAAGGCACTTGATGTTCCGCTTTCACTTGTTGACATATCAAACACTTCGAAACAAAATCTGAAATGTCTCGTTTCATACCGGGCCACCAAAATTGACGTTTCAGATCGTTGTACATTTTTGTACTCCCCGGGTGAATTGACATTCGGCTACTATGAGCCTCATTCAAAATTACCAAAATAAGTTCTGAATTTCTTGGAACACACAATTGGCTTCTAAACCTCAAAAATTGTCGTCATCAATTTGAAATTCTGATTCCAAATTTGAAACACATTCAGCTCGACTAGCAACCAATTTTATCATCGACTTTCTGAGCTTCACGTATTTGATGAATCAATAATGGTTTGGCCCTTAATTCTGCTACTAACACATTATCAGATGAAACAGACAGGTGTACATTCATCACTTGTAAAGCAAACAGTGATTTACGACTTAAAGCATTAGCAACCACGTTAGCCTTTCCCAGGTGATAGTCGATGACAAGCTCATAATCTTTCAACAACTCAAGCCAACATCTTTGTCGCAGATTCAAATCCCTTTGACTCATCAAATATTTGAGGCTTTTGTGATCCGAATATACATGGTACCTCTCTCCAAACAAGTAGTGTCGCCATATTTTCAAAGCGAATACGATGGCAGCTAATTCAAGATCATGGGTTGGATAGTTTTTCTCATGCGGCTTCAATTGCCTCGATGCGTAAGCTACAACTCGGCCTACTTGCATCAACACACAACCCAGCCCAAGTAAGGTGTATCACTGTAAATGACAAACTCTTTACCGGATTCGAACTGCACTAGTACTGGAGCTTCAGTCAAATAAGTTTTCAACTGATCGAAGCTCTTCTAACATTTTTCTGACCATTCAAACTTAACATCTTTCTGCAGTAGCTTCGTCATTGGTGTGGCTATCATCGAAAAACCCTTTACATACAGTCTGTAGTAATCGACAAGTCCTAAAAAGCTCCGAACTTCAGTAACATTTCTTGGAGGCTTCCAGTTAAGTACGGTCGAAATGTTGCTCGGATCAACTCGAATACCCGATGCGGATACCACATGACCCAAAAACCTAACTTCTCTCAACCAGAACTCACATTTATTGAATTTAGCATATAACTGCTTATCCCGTAAAATCTGTAACACTAATTTCAGGTGCTCGGCGTGTTCAGTTTCATCACGTGAATAAATCAAGATGTCATCTATAAACACAACTACAAACTGATCCAAACACTGTCTGAAAATTCGGTTCATCAAATCCATAAATATTGCAGGGGCATTAGTGAGCCCAAACGGCATCACTAAGAACTCGTAATGACCGTACCTCATTCTGAAAGCAGTTTTAGGTATATCTGAGTCTCGAACTTGCAACTGATAATAACCCGATCTCAAATCTATTTTTGAAAACACTGAGGCTCCCTTCAGTTGATCAAACAAATCATCAATACGCGGTAACGGATATTTATTCTTTATTGTCACTTTATTCAACTGACGATAGTCGATGCACAACCTCATGGTTCCGTCCTTCTTTTTCACAAGCAACACTGGTGCACCCCAAGTTGAGAAAATCGGTCTAACGAAACCTCTATTCAACTCTTCCAACTAAGCTTCCAATTCTTTTAATTCGGTTGGTGCCATACGATACGGAGCTATCGAAATTGGTGTAGTCCCAGGTACAAGTTCAATGCCAAACTCTACTTCCCGATCAGGTGGTAACCCCGGTAATTCTTCGGGAAAAACATCCGGATATTCACAAACCACTGGCACTAATTCAAGCTTCTTTTCTGATTCTTTACTATCAAGTACGTATGCAAGATATGCTTCACACCCCTTTCTCACATATTTTTGAGCTAACATCGAGGATATTATTATTGCTGGAAATCCGTTCCAATCAGTAGACTCAACTCGGATTATCTCATTATTTGCACATCTCAAATCAATGGTTTTACTTTTGGAATTCACAACTGCGTCATGTACGATCAACCAATCCATACCGAGGATAACATCAAATTCATCAAATGGTAAAAGCATCAAATCGGCTGGAAAACAGTAATCTCAGACTACTAGGGGGCATTTCTTACACACCTTATCAACAAGCACATAACGACCCAAGGGATTCGACACTCGAATAACAAACTCAGTAGACTCAACAGATAAAGTCTTACTGGATGCTAAAGTCTCACATACATATGAATAAGTAGAACCAGGGTCAATCAAAGCAATCACATCAGTATCAAAAAGAGTAAAAGTACCGGTAATAACATTTGGTGATGAAGCATCCTTGCGTGCGCGTGTAGCATAAGCTCTAGCAGGAGCACGAGCCTCGGATCTGTTTGTAACATCTCTAGACCCTCTCTGACCACCGCTAGCATTCCCCGTATTCCTAGGTGGTCTACCTCGTGCTGTAGTATTACTCAGTTTCCCACTCTGATTCACATTTTGTTCGGATAATCTCGGGCAATCTTTGATAAAGTGGTCGGCTGACCCGCATTTATAACAGGAGCGGTCATGAAATCTACAACTCCCCAAATGCCATTTACCACAATATTTGCACTCAGTTCTGTCCCGACGTTCGTTTCCAACACTGGCAACTGAAATGGCTCGTGTACTCACAGGGGGTCGATTGTGGTCTCGTCTGGAAAAACCCAATGTATTCTTTGATCGGCCTGAATCATCTCGAAATTTCTTCGATGATTGCTGAAAAGACTTTCCTGAAGATCTTTTACGAAATTCTCCAGCTTCTACATCAGCTTTCTTTTTTTCTTTACTAAGTTCTTCGGCTTTGCAAGCTCGTTCGACAAGTACTACGAACTCTCGTATTTCAAAAATTCCAACAAACATCTTTATATCTTCATTCAGCCCATCTTCAAAACGTTTACACATAATAGCCTCAGATGATACACATTCCAGAGCATATCTACTGAGTCTGACAAACTTCCGTTCATAATCAGTAACTGGCATGGAACCCTGTTTAAGCTCAAGAAATTCTTTTCGTTTTTGATCAATGAACCTCTGACTGATATATTTTTTTCGAAATTCAATCCGGAAGAATTCCCACATCACCCATTCTTTGGGCACAACAGAAACAATGTATTCCATCAATAATACGCAGAATCACGTAGCAGAGATATGGCACATTTCAGGCATTCATCAGGTGTGCAAGATAGTTCATCGAATACTCGAATAGTATTGTCTAACCAAAATTCAGCTTGCTCAGCATCATCGCTATCTGTAGCCTTAAATTCAGTAGCCCCGTGCTTTCAGATTCTGTCTACCGGAGACTTATTTAACCTCGTCTGATCCGTTACCGGAGGTATCGTAGGTGCAGGGGGTGTATTATTCGGGAGTGGGGGTTGTGGAACAGCTGTATTAGTTCGAATGTATTGGTTGAACCAATCATTCATCACACTATAAAAAGCCTGTCTAGCCTCCTCGTTTTGATTGCTTGCTGTAGGTTGAGAGTCCATCGGCGCTGTCCCATGCGCGGGAACAGGCGCTGCACTCTCAACCTCATCGGCTACTGCTCGATCGGGATCGGGATCCATTACTATACGAAAACATATTTTTAACTGTCAGAATTCATCATACTACCGTATTAATACTATATGGCATGTATAGCTAGACTCAAACACTCTACGCTAGTCCTAGAATCGACTAAACCGTAGCTCTGATACCAATAAAATGTAACACCCCTAACTTGAATCCGAACGCCTGATTAAGGCTAAGAGGTATTACCGAACTAAACATTTAATTATCTCATTCACAGTGTCAATAAACATAAACAGAGATCGAGCTGAAATACATACTGATATTTAAGTTATACGCCATTTTCGTATGGCCAAAATATTTACAATTTCAAAACATAGTTATCATCAGCCTAACCTATACATGCCATATCGAGTCCAAAATATAACTATACCAAAAAGATCGATAGTGTGATGAACTGCTGACGATCCCCGAGTCGGTGGCAAAAATCAACAATCTATAAAACAGAGAAATAAAGAACAGAGTAAGCTTTCAAAGCTTAGTAAGTTTTAAGCATCACAAACAATTAATGACTTATCGAAAATCGAAACATTCATTCACACTTAAGTATCATTCTTTAGTACTAATAATTCACAAAAATCATTGACTGAATGTACATGAGTACATAAAGAAATTTTAACATATAATTCATATACAAATATACCATGACCGATTAAATCATTCTCATATTCACAAATATAACCATCAATCATATTCAAATATATATATTCTTCTTTGATGCTAATGATTCACCTCGAAATCAATTCACCGATGAGTAAGTAATACGTACCTGAACATTTTAAATGTATAGTACTTACTCGACGATGGTTTACTGCGAACATTCAATATCGTAATCTTACTTAACTTACTGGCATTAAGCCTGTTAGGTCTTAGGACTTGAAACCAATTACCAGCACAAGCCTGCGGGAATTTAAACCCGGTATAATACCAGCTCGAAGCTTGCGAGACTTTAGCCCGGATATATTTCCAGCACGTAGCCTGCGGACCTTAAGTCCGGATATAATTCCAGCACATAGCCTGCGGACCCTAAGTCTGGATATAATTCCAGCACATAGCCTGCGGACCCTAAGTCCGGATATACATCACTGAATGTCATGCATACTTATTCGGAAGAAAATTCAATTCACATAACATCTCACAACCACAGTTCATTTATTCATTCGAATAATAGCATAACATGGGCACCATTCATATAACTTTTGGCTCAATAACATACATAAGAATATATGTCCATTTACTTTCCAAGCTTAACTTCTAATGTCTATTCGGCTTTAAGCCTTAAACATAAATTATTTGTCACTCAACTATATTCAAATAGATTCAATAGATCGCAATACAGTTATCATACACATATCAAGACATTATCAATTACGTACTAAATGTGACTATTCAAAACTTACCTCGGATATACTTGAACGGTTGCGGAAAGGCTACTCAATTACTTTCTCTTTTCCCCTATCCAACTTCGACCCTCTTTGCTCTTGAGCTTAAATTCAAAAATTTTAAACTAGTCATTATTCGACTATTCAAGCATTTCTTCAGAAATATAATATATATATTCGACTTTCACACACATAGATCATAGTAAGTTTATAAGAAAACATTAAGCAACTCATTAACAATTTTTTATCAATGATTACCACATAATCACAAATTCACAATAAGCTGTCTTCCTGAGCAACAGTCACCAAATTATTTATAACTGGAGCTACAAAACTCCAAATCAATTGCCGTAAAATTTCCCTGAAAATAGACTCATATATCTTTTATCCATAAAATTTTCAGAATTTTTAGTTTGGCCAATCAATACCAGATTTTTCTTAAAGTTTCCCCCTATTTCACTGTTTGACTAATCTGACCACCCTTTATTACGAATCAAATTTCTAATTGTACAGAAGTCAAAATATGTTCTCGTTGATTTCATTTGAAACTAGACTCATTAAGCTTTAATTAAATAGTTTATTCATCTTCTAACTCCACTCTCACAATTTATGGTGATTTTCCAAAATCACTTTACAGCTGCTGTCCCGTTGAGATAAATTACAATATACTAAATCACAACTCTTTGCATTCATATTATTAACCAAATATAGTTATGCAACCAAAACACAAATCATATATACCTTGTAATATGCATATCAAAATAACTCCAACCATGATCGGATATAACCGAATTTAAACATGAAAATTAAGCCATTTTCGAACTCCTATACTAAATCAATACATACCAAAATCTAATTTTTACATATCCGTCAACTCGAACCTAAAACCATAACCGAATACTCAAGTACATATTATCTATTCTATTATTACAATTTATGCACATGTGGCGAAAACAAATTGAACCATTTTCAACACAAATATCAACTAAAAATACAACCATTTCCATATGTATATTTTACTCATGCAAAGACCATAACCGAATCAACCATAGATACCACCTGAATCATCAATTATTTTTTTTAACACACCTAACTACTCAAAATCAACCTTTCATACACTCATATCTAATATCATAGGTAATGCCAAATGTTCAAATTCAACTAAATTTAAAGATTTAACCTTCATCATTTTAATTAATCACTACCTATTCTTCAAAACTTCAAATACAAGGTAATTAACACATATACTCATTTTATTTTATTCCCACCTGACCGAAAGCTCAAATTCTCCCAAAACTCAAACTTTTAACATGGGTTGAAATAAGAACTTGATAACTAACTTAAAAACAACTAAAATTTTAAGAACTAATAAAAATTCTTACCTCGATTTAAGCCTATGGTAACCGAATGAAGTTTTCTCCCCTTTTCTCTCTTACATTTCGGCCAAGAAGGACAAAGGTGAAGCTTTGTTTTCATCACCCATTTTCTTTTTATTAATTCATTACTAAATTAAAATTATAAAGCCATTATAATTAAATAATACATATATTCTATATAACATATCATCATGGCCGGCCACTACCTAAATAAAATGAATATTTGACATGCAAGTCCATCCTCTTTGTCACATGCATTAATAGGCCACTTAAGATTAACCTATCACATTTCAGAATTTTCTCACATAAGTCCTATTTAATAATTTCACATACAATTGACCAAATTAAAAAATAAAACTTTCGCACGTGCATGTACACATACAGTCAGCATAGATTATAACGGTTAATTATTTTTATGACTCGGTTTTGTGGTCCCGAAACCACTTTCTGACTAGGGCCAAATTAGGGCTGTCACAACTCTCCCCCACTTAAGGAATTTTCGTCCCCGAAAATCTTACCAGTGAATAGATTTGGGTATCGTTCTTTCATAGATTTCTCGGTTTCCCATGTAGCTTCTTCGATCTCGTGTTTGAGCCATAACACCTTTACTAACGGAACCTTTTTGTTTCGTAACTCTTTTACCTCGTGAGCTAGGATACGAATCGGTTCTTCTTCATAACTCAAATCAGATTGAATTTCAACCTCTGATGGGTTAATTATGTGCGATGCATCGGATCTATAACGTCGAAGCATCAAGACATGAAAAACGTTGTGAATATTTTCAAGTTCAGGGGGTAAAATCAATATGTATGCGACTGGCCCATTTCGTTCGGATATCTCATACGGCCCGATGAACCTCGGACTCAATTTGCCTTTACAGCCAAATCTGAGCACCTTTTTCCAAGGTGAAACTTTAAGAAATACTTTGTCTCCAACCTGATATTCAATGTCTTTTCGTTTTAAATTCGCATATGACTTCTGACGATCCGAAGCTGCCTTCAGACTTTCACGGATTACTTTTACTTTTTGCTCAGCATCTTTAATCAAATCGACCTCGAAGATTTTATTTTCACTAAGCTCGGTCCAAAATAACGGTGTACGACATTTACGACCATACAAAGCCTCATAAGGTGCCATCCTAATGCTTGATTGAAAACTATTATTGTACGCGAATTCAATCAAAGGTAAATACCGTTCCCATGAACCACTAAACTCAAGGATGCAACATCTCAACATATCCTCGAGTATTTGAATAATCCGCTCTGATTGACCATCAGTCTGAGGATGAAAAGCGGTGCTAAAATGCAACTTGGTACCCAATGTTTCTTGCAATTTCTTCCAAAATCGTGATGTGAATCTCGGATCTCTATCCGACACAATAGAAATAGGTACCCCGTGTAACCTTACAATCTGAGAAACGTACAATTCAGCTAGTTTGTCCAGTGAATAATCCGTACGTACAGAAATAAAATGAGCTGACTTAGTCAGTCTATCAACAACAACCCAAATCGCATCTTTCTTACTTGACGACAATGGCAACCCAGATACAAAATCCATCGTGACTCGATCCCATTTCCATTCGGGTATCATGATCGGTTGAAGTAACCCTGAAGGCACTTGATGTTCCGCTTTCACTTGTTGACATATCAAACACTTCGAAACAAAATTTGAAATGTCTCGTTTCATACCAAGCCACCAAAATTGACGTTTCAGATCGTTGTACATTTTGTACTCCCCGGGTGAATTGACATTCGGCTACTATGAGCCTCATTCAAAATTACCGAAATAAGTTCTGAATTTCTTGGAACACACAATCGACTTCTGAACCTCAAACAATTGTCGTCATCAATTTGAAATTCTGATTCCAAATTTGAAACACATTCAGCTCAATTAGCAACCAATTTTATCATCGACTTTCTGAGCTTCACGTATTTGATGAATCAATAATGGTTTGGCCCTTAATTCTGCTACTAACACATTATCAAATGAAACAGACAGGTGTACATTCATTGCTCGTAAAGCAAACAGTGATTTACGACTTAAAGCATCAGCAACCACGTTAGCCTTTCCCGGGTGATAGTCGATGACAAGCTCATAATCTTTCAACAACTCAAGCCAACGTCTTTGTCGCAGATTCAAATCTCTTTGACTCATCAAATATTTGAGGCTTTTATGATCCGAATATACATGGTACCTCTCTCCAAACAAGTAGTGTTGCCATATTTTCAAAGCGAATACGATGACAGCTAATTCAAGATCATGGGTCGGATAGTTTTTCTCATGCGGCTTCAATTGCCTCGATGCGTAAGCTACAACTCGACCTTCTTGCATCAACACAAAACCCAGCCCAAGTAAGGATGCATCACTGTAAATGACAAACTCTTTACCGGATTTGGGCTGCACTAGTACTGGAACTTCAGTCAAATACATTTTCAACTAATCGAAGCTCTTGTGACATTTTTCTGACCATTCAAACCTAACATCTTTCTGCAGTAGCTTCGTCATTGGTGTGGCTATCATCGAAAAACCCTTTACAAATCGTCTGTAGTAACCGGTAAGTTCTAAAAAGTTCCGAACTTCAGTAACATTTCTTGGAGGCTTCCAGTTAGTACGGTCAAAATTTTGCTCGGATCAACTCGAATACCCGATGCGGATACCACATGACCCAAAAACCTAACTTCTCTCAACCAGAACTGACATTTACTGAATTTAGCATATAACTGCTTATCCCGTAAAATCTGCAACACTAATCTCAGGTGCTCGGTGTGTTCAGTTTCATCACGTGAATAAATCAAGATGTCATCTATAAACACAACTACAAACCGATCCAAACACTGTCTGAAAATTCGGTTCATCAAATCCATAAATATTGCAGGGGCATTAGTGAGCCCAAACGGCATCACTAAGAACTCGTAGTGACCGTATCTCATTTTGAAAGCAGTTTTAGGTATATCTGAGTCTCGAACTCGCAACTGATAATAACCCGATCTCAAATCTATTTTTGAAAACACTAAGGCTCCCTTCAGTTGATCAAACAAATCATCAATACACGGTAACGGATATTTATTCTTTATTGTCACTTTATTCAACTGACGATAGTCGATGCACAACCTCATGGTTCCGTCCTTCTTTTTCACAAACAACACTGGTGCACCTGTAGGTGAGAAAATCGGTCTAACGAAACCTCTATTCAACTCTTGCAACTGAGCTTTCAATTCTTTTAATTTGGTTGGTACCATACGATATGGAGCTATCGAAATCGGTGTAGTCCCAGGTACAAGTTCAATGCCAAACTCTACTTCCCGATCAGGTGGTAACCCCGGTAATTCTTCGGGAAAAACATTCGGATATTCACAAACCACTGGCACTGATTCAAGCTTCTTTTCTGATTCTTTACTATCAAGTACGTATGCAAGATACGCTTCACACCCCTTTCTCACATATTTTTGAGCTAACATCGAGGATATTATTATTGCTAGCAATCCGTTCCAATCAGTAGACTGAACTCGGATTATCTCATTATTTGCACATCTCAAATCAATGGTTTTACTTTTGCAATTCACAACTGCATCATGTACGGTCAACCAATCCATACCGAGGATAACATCAAATGGTAAAAGCATCAAATCGGCTGGAAAGTAGTAATCTCGGACTACAAGGAGGCATTTCTTACACACCTTATCAACAAGCACATAACGACCCAAGGGATTCGACACTCGAATAACAAACTCAGTAGACTAAGCAGATAAAGTCTTACTGGATGCTAAAGTCTCACATACATATGAATGAGTAGAACCAGGGTCAATCAAAGCAATCACATCAGTATCAAAAAGAGTAAAAGTATCGGTAATAACATCTTGTGATGAAGCATCCTCGCGTGCGCGTATAGCATAAGCTCTAGTAGAAGCACGAGCCTCAGATCTGGTTGTAACATCTCTAGACCCTCTCTGACCACCGCTAGCATTCCCCGTATTCCTAGGTGGTCTACCTCATTCTGTAATATTACTCGGTTTCCCACTCGGATTCATATTTTGTTCGAATAGTCTCGGGCAATCTTTGATAAAGTGGTCGGCTGACCCGCATTTATAACAGGAGCGGTCATGAATTCTACAACTCCCCAAATGCCATTTACCACAATACTTGCACTTGGTTCTATCCCGACGTTCGTTTCCAACACTAGCAACTGAAATGGCTCGTGTACTCACTGGGGGTCGATCGTGGTCTCGTCTGGAAAAACCTGAAGTTTTCTTTGATCGGCCTGAATCATCTAGAAATTTCTTCGATGATTGCTGAAAAGACTTTCCTGAAGATCTTTTACGAAATTCTCCAGCTTCGACATCAGCTTTCTTTTTATCTTTACTAAGTTCTTCGGCTTTGCAAGCTCATTCGACAAGTACTACGAACTCTCATTTTTCAAGAATGCCAACAAACATCTTTATATCTTCATTCAGCCCATCTCCAAAACGTTTACACATAATAGCCTCAGACGATACACATTCCCGAGCATATCTACTGAGTCTGACAAACTTTCGTTCATAATTAGTAGCTGACATGGAACCCTGATTAAGCTCAAGAAATTCTTTTCATTTTTTATCAATGAACCTCTGACTGATATATTTTTTTTCGAAATTCAATCTGGAAGAATTCCCACGTCACCCGTTCTTTGGGAACAACAGAAACCAATGTATTCCACCAATAATAGGCAGAATCATGTAGCAGAGATATGGCACATTTCAGGCATTCATCAGGTGTGCAAGATAGTTCATCGAATACTCGGATAGTATTGTCCAACCAAAATTCAGCTTGCTCAGCATCATCGCTATCTGTAGCCTTAAATTCAGTAGCCCCGTGCTTTCGGATTCTGTCTACCAGAGACTTATTTAACCTCGTCTGATAAGTTACCGGAGGTATCGTAGGTGCAGGGGGTGTATTATTCGGGAGTGGGGGTTGTGGAACAGCCGTATTAGTTCGAATGTATTGGTTGAACCAATCATTCATCACACTATAAAAAGCCTGTCTAGCCTCCTCGTTCTGATTGCTTGCAATAGGTTGAGAGTCCATCGGCACTGTCCCATGCGCGGGAACAGGCGCTATACTCTCAACATCATCGGCTACCGCTCGATTGGGATTAGGATCCATTACTATACGAAAACACATTTTTAACTGTCAGAATTCATCATACTACCGTATTAATACTATATGGCATGTATAGCTTGACTCAAACACTCTACGTTAGTCCTAGAATCGACTAAATCGTAGCTCTAATACCAATAAAATTTAACACCCCTAACCTGAATCCGAACGCCGGATTAAGGCTAAGAGGTATTACCGAACTAAACATTTAATTATCTCATTCACAGTGTCAATAAACATAAACAGAGATCGAGCTGAAATACATACTGATATTTAAGTTATACGCCATTTTCGTATGGCCAAAATATTTACAATTTCAAAACATAGTTATCATCAGCCTAACCTATACATGCCATATCGAGTCCAAAATATAACTATACCAAAAAGATCGATAGTGTGATGAACTGCTGACGATCCCCGAGTCGGTGGCAAAAATCAACAATCTATAAAACAGAGAAATAAATAACAGAGTAAGCTTTCAAAGCTTAGTAAGTTTTAAGCATCACAAACAATTAATGACTTATCGAAAATCGAAACATTCATTCACACTTAAGTATCATTCTTTAGTACTAATAATTCACAAAAATCATTGACTGAATGTACATGAGTACATAAAGAAATTTTAACATATAATTCATATACAAATATACCATGACCGATTAAATCATTCTCATATTCACAAATATAACCATCAATCATATTTATATATATATTCTTCTTTGATGCTAATGATTCACCTCGAAATCAATTCACCGATGAGTAAGTAATACGTACCTGAACATTTTAAATGTATAGTACTTACTCGACGATGGTTTACTGCGAACATTCAATATCGTAATCTTACTTAACTTACTGGCATTAAGCCTGTTAGGTCTTAGGACTTGAAACCAATTACCAGCACAAGCCTGCGGGAATTTAAACCCGGTATAATACCAGCTCGAAGCTTGCGAGACTTTAGCCCGGATATATTTCCAGCACATAGCCTGCGGACCTTAAGTCCGGATATAATTCCAGCACATAGCCTGCGGACCCTAAGTCTGGATATAATACCAGCACATAGCCTGTGGACCCTAAGTCCGGATATACATCACTGAATGTCATGCATACTTATTCGCAAGAAAATTCAATTCACATAACATCTCACAATCATAGTTCATTTATTCCATTCGAATAATAACATAACATGGGCACTATTCATATAACATTTGGCTCAATAACATACATAAGAATATATGTCCATTTACTTTCCAAGCTTAACTTCTAATGTCTATTCGGCTTTAAGCCTTAAACATAAATTATTTGTCACTCAACTATATTCAAATAGAGTTAATAGATCGCAGTACAGTTATCATATACATATCAAGACATTATCAATTACGTACTAAATGTGACTATTCAAAAGTTACCTCGGATATACTTGAACGGTTGCGGAAAGGCTACTCAATTACTTTCTCTTTTCCCCTATCCAACTTCGACCCTCTTTGCTCTTGAGCTTAAATTCAAAAATTTTAAACTAGTCATTATTCGACTATTCAAGCATTTCTTCAGAAATATAATATATATATTCGACTTTCACACACATAGATCATAGTAAGTTTATTAGAAAACATTAAGCAACTCATTAACAAATTTTTATCAATGATTACCACATAATCACAAATTCACAATAAGCTGTCTTCCTGAGCAACAGTCACCAAATTATTTATAACTGGAGCTACAAAACTCCAAATAAATTGCCGTAAAATTTCCCTGAAAATAGACTCATATATATTTTATCCATAAAATTTTAAAAATTTTTAGTTTGGCCAATCAATACCAGATTTTTCTTAAAGTTTCCCCCTGTTTCACTGTTTGACTAATCTGACCACCCTTTATTACGAATCAAATTTCTAATTGTACAGAAGTCAAAATTTGTTCACGTTGATTTCATTTGAAATTAGACTCATTAAGATTTAATTAAATAGTTTATTCATCTTTTAACTCCACTCTCACAATTTATGGTGATTTTCCAAAATCAATTTACAGCTGCTGTCCCGTTCAGATTTATTACAATATACTAAATCACAACTCTTTGCATTCATATTATTAACCAAATATAGTTATGCAACCAAAACACAAATCATATATACCTTGTAATATTCATATCAAAATAACTCCAACCATGATCGGATATAACCGAATTTAAACATGAAAATTAAGCCATTTTCGAACTCCTATACTAAATCAATACATACCAAAAGCTAATTTTTACATATCCGTCAACTCGAACGTAAAACCATAACCGAATATTCAAGTACATATTATCTATTCTATTATTACAATTTATGCACATGTGGCGAAAACAAATTGAACCATTTTGAACACAAATATCAACTAAAAATACAACCATTTCTATATGTATATTTTACTCATGCAAAGATCATAACCGAATCAACCATAGATACCACCCAAATCATCAATTTTTTTTAACACACCTAACTACTCAAAATCAACCTTTCATACACTCATATCTAATATCATAGGTTGCCAAATGTTCAAATTCAACTAAATTTAAATATTTAACCTTCATCATTTTAATTAATCACTACCTATTCTTCAAAACTTCAAATACAAGGTAATTAACACATATACTCATTTTAATTTATTCCCACCATGACCGAAAGCTCAAATTCTCCCAAAACTCAAAATTTTAACATGGGTTGAAATAAGAAATTGATAACTAACTTAAAAACAACTAAAATTTTAAGAACTAATAAAAATTCTTACCTTGACTTAAGCCTATGGTAACCAAATGAAGTTTTCTCCCCTTTCCTCTCTTACATTTCGGCCAAAAAGAACAAAGGTGAAGCTTTGTTTTCATCACCCATTTTCTTTTTATTAATTCATTACTAAATTAAAATTATAAAGCCATTATAATTAAATAATAAATATATTCTATATAACATATCATCATGGCCGGCCACTACCTAAATAAAATGAATATTTGACATGCAAGTCCATCCTCTTTGTCACATGCATTGATAGGCCACTTAAGATTAACCTATCACATTTCAGAATTTTCTCACATAAGTCCTATTTAATAATTTCACATACAATTGACCAAATTAAAACATAAAACTTTCACACGTGCATGTCCACATACAGTAAGCATAGATTATAACAGTTAATTATTTTTATGACTCGGTTCTGTGGTCCTGAAACCACTTTCCGACTAGGGCCAAATTAGGGCTGTCACAGTATGTCTCAATCGTATAAAGGACACGGCCTAGCACACGGGCGTGTGCCATGGCCGTGTGGCCCTAAATGAGTGATGACGTCATAAACAGAATGTTCAGGTTTTTGGACACGGGCAAGGACATGGGCGTGTCTAGGCCTTGTGAGAGACACAAGCCAAGGACACGGGTGTGTGCTCGGCCCTTTGAAAACCCCTGTAAGATTGAAATGGAAAATAATTTTAGGAAATCCCACACCGGTAAGGGACACGGGTGTGTCCCAAAGCACACGGGCGTGTCCCAAAGCACACGGGCGTGTCCCAAAGCACACGGGCATGTACATTAACTCCACACGGACGTGTGAGGCTCAACACTAGAAATTTTCTTAGAATTCTTTAATTTCTAGGATTAGTCCCGAATTGTTTTTAATGTATGTTTTGGACCTCGTAGGTCCATAATAAGGACAATATGATTTTGTTTGATTGGTTTTACTTTGGAATGAAATTTGATGACCCATTTGTTTTGAAAATATCTTGTCTATGTATGGTAATGCCTCGTACCTTGTCCCAATCTTGGGTACGAGTAAGGGGTGTTACAGTTACCAGGGTTGCCACCGATTAGAGAGGTCAAGTTTGCCATTGAATTAGTACCAGGAACATCACCGATATCTATAGCTCCGTCTAGAATGGCTCCAAAGTAATTGAAAGAATCAAAAGCTCAATTGCAAGAGTTAATAAATAGAGGTTTTGCGCGACCTAGTTTTTCGCTCTGGGGTACGCCAGTGTTGTTCGTAAAGAAAAAAGTGGATCGATGAGACCGTGTATTGAATATTGTTAGCTTAACAAGGTTACGATTAAGAATAAATATCCATTGCCGAGAATTGACAATTTGTTTGATCAATTGAAAGGAGCAACAATATTTTTGAAGATTGATTTAAGATCTAGCTATTATCATTTGCGAGTTAACGACTCAGACGTGCCGAAGTCTGCATTCAGAACATGGTACGGGCATTATGAATTTCTTGTTATGCCTTTCAGATTAACTAATGCTCCTGCAGTGTTTATGAATTTGATGAATCGGATCTTTAGGCTATATTTAGAAAGATTTGTTGTTGCATTCATTGATGACATTCTGATCTATTCCCAAGATGAGTCTGAGCATGCTGAACATTTGAGAATCATGTTACAAACATTGAGAGACAAGCAACTATTTGCTAAATTCAGCAAATGCGAATTTTAGCTCCGAGAGGTTGGATTTTTGGGACATATTGTTTTAGGAGAAGCCATCAAAGTTGATCCGAATAAAATTTCAGCAGTTGTTGATTGGAAACCACCAAGAAACGTATCCGAAGTCAGAAGCATTTTGGGACCAGCTAGCTATTATTGGTGTTTTGTTAAAGGATTCTCGATGATTACACCGATGACTAGGTTGCTATAGAAAGATGTGAAATTCGAGTGGTCCGAGAAATGTCAATAGAGTTTCGAATAGTTGAAAGTGTTGTTAACTGAGGCACCAGTTTTGGTTCAACCTGAGTCTAGTAAAAAGTTTGTAATTTTCAGCGACGCGTCATTGAACAGTCTGGGTTGTGTTTAGATTCAAGAGGGTAAAGTGAGAGCGTATGCTTCCAAACAGTTGAAACCGCATGAAAAGAATTATTTGACACATGATTTAGAGTTGGCCGCTATTGTTTTCATATTGAAAATTTGTTGACATCATTTAGACGGTGAAAAGTGTCATATCTTTACCGATCACAAAAGCTTGAAGTATATAATGACTCAGAAAGATTTCAATTTGCGTCAACGAAGATGGGTCGAGCTGTTGAAAGACTATGAGTTAGTGATTGATTATCATCTGGGAAAAGCGAATGTAGTCGCGGATGCTCTAGGTAGAAAATCTTTATTTGCTTTGCGAGAGATGAATATGAAGTTAACTTTTTCTGATGATGGTTCAATTTTGGCTGAATTAAAAGCTAAACCTTTATTTCTTTAGCAAATTTGTGAGGCTTAAAAGTGTGATAATGATTTGCAAGCTAAAAGAGTGCAATGTGAGTCGACTACTGATTCAAACTATCAAATTGGATCCGGTGATTATTTAATGTTCTGAGGTAGAATTTGTGTACCAAGGAATTTCGAGCTCAATCAAAAAATTTTACACGAAGCACACAGTGGTTGTTTATCTGTACATCCTAGGAGTACAAAAATGTATAATGATTTGAAACAATTGTATTGGTGGTCAAGCATGAAACGAGACATTTCAAAGTTTTTGTCAAGATGCTTGGTTTGTCAACAATTTAAAGCCGAACATCAAGTGCCTTCAGAATTACTGTAGCCTATGATGATACCAGAGTGGAAATGGGATAGAGTTACGATGGATTTCGTATCGGGTTTACCCCTGTCTTCGAAAAAGAAAGATGTTATTTGGGTTGTCGTTGATCGACTGACGAAGTCTGCATATTTCATTTCGGTACGTATAGACTTTTCACTTGATAGATTAGCTGAGTTGTACATCTCTGAGATCGTTAGATTGCACGGGGTGCCAGTTTCTATTATTTCAGATAGAGATCCGAGATTTACATCGCGATTTTGGAAGAAATTGCAAGAAGCTTTGGTTACACGGTTGCAATTTAGTACTGCATTTCATCTGCAAACTAACTGTCAGTTTGAGAGAGTAATTCAGATTCTCGAAGATATGTTTCATTATTGTGTGTAAGAGTTTGAAGGAAATTGGGAGAAATATCTACCATTGGTTGAATTCGCGTATAGCAATAGTTTTCAATCGAGTATAAAAATGGTACCGTAAGAAGATTTATATGGTCGTAAATACCGAACTCCTCTATACTAGATCGAGCTTAGTGGGAAAAAGATTCACGGGGTTGATTTGATCAGAGACACCAAAGAGAAAGTGAAAGTAATTCGCAATAGTTTGAAAGCAGCTTCAGATTAACAGAAATCTTATGCGGATTTGAAATGTAAAGACATTGAATTTCAAATCAGTGACAGAGTATTTCTGAAAGTATCTCCCTGGAAACAAATTCTTAGATTTGGTCGCAAAGGAAAATTGAGTTCGCATTTCATTGGGCCATATGAGATCATTGAAAGAATAGGGCCAGTTGCATATCGGCTAGCTTTACCGTCAGAATTAGAAAAGATCCACAATGTATTTCATGTGTCGATGTTACGACGGTATCGATCATATCCATCGCATTTAATTTCTCCAGCAAAGATTGAAATTCAACCTGATATGACGTATAATGAGGAACTGATCAGAATTTTAACTCGAGAGGTTAAAGAGTTGAGAAGTAAAAGCATAGCTTTAGTGAAAGTACATTGGCAACGTGACGTGCTCGAAGAAGCTACGTAGGAACTTGAGGAAGCTATGAGAAAATAGTACCCAAACCTCTTTTCTGGTAAGATTTTAGGGGATGAAAATTCTTAAGGCGGGAGAGTTGTAACAGTTCATTTTTAGTCAAATCAGAATAGTGGTTTTCGAACCACAAATCCAAGGTTAAAATTGTAACATCCTAATTTTTGGCTTAGTCGGAACAGTGGTTCCGGGACTACAAATCCATGAGGAAAATTTCATTTTTATTATATTTTTATGGTCTACGATTTCACGGAATGATTTCGTGAAAATTTTGTTCGAAAATTTCGACGTTTGGGTACTCAATTTAGTAAAAAGGACTAAATTGTAAAAAGTGCAAAAATTGAGTTTTATATGTTAAAGATGTCTAATTGTCATGAAATTTTAAATGGGAGGTCCTTAAATGATAATTAAACCATTGTATAACTTGTTAGACAAAAATGGCCTTGGGTAAAATTTGAAAGAATAGTAAAAAGGGCATTTTGGTCATTTAGGAGTAAAATGAATTAAAAGACAAATTTTAAACTCCAAATGTGTCCCTTTCTTCTTGCTACAGCAGAATATACCAAGAGTAGTCATGGTTAGGGTTTGGCCAAGCTTCCAAACTTATTAATCAAGGAAATCGTGATTTGGGCTTAAATCGAGAAAATACAAGGTTATGGACTAGAATGGTAAATTGCCATTTCTGGATCCGAGGTAAGTTTGTACATAAATAATTTATAGATTCTTTTTATTTTATTATATTTTGCTATCATATGAAATGTGGCTGCCTATAGAATGATTATTTGTTGTAAATTACAAATTGAAAAAGGATTATGAATAAATTGTAACATGTTGGAAAGTGATGAATTTCCCGGTTTAGCCTTCGGAATAGAAACAATACAAATGATCTATTGTGAGGTCACTGTGTAGTACTAAGTGCAGGCTACTACGTGTACTGGATAATTGGTCGCATGTGTAGTACTAAGTGCAGGCTATTATGCGTACCCGATAACTTCGATCACGTGTGTAGTACTAAGTGCAGGTTACTACGTGTATCAGATGGTTAGGTCAAGTGTGTAGTACTAAGTGCAGGCTACTACGTGTACCGGATAATTGGTCACATGTTTAGTACTAAGTGCAGGCTACTATGCGTACCAAATAGCTTTGGCTACAAGTGTGAAAATATGTGCAGGAAATTGAGTATCAGTTATTATTCCGAAGAGTTCAACGGGAAAATCGATTAAGTAAAAATACATGTGAACATGATTATATGATGAATAAGTGCAGGTATATGTTTAAGAAAATTTTGAGCAATATGCTCGATATTTGAGTGAACTTCGATAAGACAAAATGGATTAAGTGAAATTATGTAAGAGTGAATTTTAGTAGTAAAACACTGTTGGACAGCAGCAGTTGTGTGACTTGGAAAATTCACAAAAAATTTTGTAAGTTGAATTAAATTTCAAATAAATTATTTAATTAAATCTTATTGAGTCTATTTTCATATAAAAGAAACAGAGTAAGCAAAGGAGTTGTATATTATGTGATATTATAATTTTTGTGAGACAGTGTTAGAATGAATTCGAGATCCCCTGTTCTGACTTGGAAAAATTGTTAAAAAATGTATAAAAATAATTATGGGTTATAATTTATATTATTAGAATCTTTGATGAGTCTACTTTTAAAAGAAACAAATGGGAACATTATCTGAGTCTCGTACTATCAGATAAATAAATTTTAGTGAAGAAAGGTTGAAGCTGTCAAATAGAAAAATAGAGAAGAATTTGAATAATAAAATATACTTATTGGAAGAAGAAAAATTCTAAAAATTTTATGGTAGAAATATATATGAGTATAGTTTCTGGAAAAATTTACAGATCTTGATTTGGAGTTCTGTAACTCCAAATATAAATGATTTAGTGACTGTAACTCAAGAAAGTAGCTTAACCAGAACATATGTAAATGTACAATTGGGTTAGTTTTACTATGGAAAGCATGTTAGTAAATTGCTTATTATTATTTCATGCGAGCTTACTAAGCACAAAGCTTACCCCCTCCTTTCCATTTCTTTTAGTGTTGTCAGGTTAGCTTAGGGTTGGAGATTGTCGGAGGTAGCATCACACTATCAAGCCAACAGCTTGACAGTATAAACACATATACTAGAATTATCAAGTGAGTGACATGTATAGGGACCTAGTTTTATAACATGTTTTATTATAATTTGGCCAAATATATTGGTCTTTAGTGAGCTAAAGATTCTGACTTATAAATCTAGCTATTTATGTTATGTTTGATATTGATGATGTGCATATGCTTGTTTGCCCTGCATGGTTGGTAATATGTTATGTGTTGTTGTGAATGTTTAAGTTTGTTAAAGCCTCGAACCTTGTCCCGACGTTGGATACGGGTGAGGGGTGTTACAAAAATATTTATTTTATTATTATTATTAGGTCAACAGTATGATAGTATGATTGTGTGAAATTTTCATTAAGAAATTTTATCGTTTGAATGGTCAATTTGATAAAAAGGACTAAATTAAAGGTGTCTAATAGCTATGGATTATTAAATTAAAGGTCCTTGTGTGGTAATTAGACCATTTTTAATATGATTTGAAAAATATGGCCATTAATTAGGTGATTTTAATGATTTATTAACAAGGTTAAAAAGGTAATTTAGTAAAATCAATAAGTAAAATAATAAAACAACAAAGCTATCATTTTTCTCTAGTCTTTCTCACATAAGTTAAGAAGATAGAAACCTCCATGGATTCATGCTAGGTTCGGCCAAGCTTACAAGCTCAATTGGTGAGTAAATTTTGTCCCGTTTTTAATGATTTCTATGCTTTTGAGATCGTTGCAACTTAATCTAGCTAGCCTAAGGACTAATTTGAAAAATTTTTAAAGTTTTAGGGTCTTCTCATTGATGAATCTATGTGTATTTTTTATATTTTATGATAGAAAATGTATGCTTCTTGTTAGATAAACAACATTGTAAAGTGATTTTTGAAAAATTATTATTTAGGGATTAAATTGAGAAATGTTGAAATTTTGTGGTTAAATTGTGAAATAAATGAAAAATATAGGCTGCTAGGGACTTAATTGAAATTTGGCTAGCATGGGTATAGGTTGAATTATATGAATTTGTATTTTTATGAGATAAGGACTAAATTGTAAAAATGTTGAAATATTAGGGGCAAAAGTGTAAAGTTGCCTTAATGTGTATTTTGAACTAAATCGAATTGATTTATGATTAAATAAGTTACTTTTGATTACATTTAGATCAAGAAGAGCGAAATTCAGATCTAGATCTGGGAGAAAACAAAGTATCGGACTAATAGACTTATTTTGTCGTTTTTCCAAACAAGGTAAGTTCGTATGTTAATAAGCATTAATGTAATTGTGCTTTAAATTTATAATTGCATTATTGATTAATAAGACTTTACGAAAATGATCGATGAAGATTTGGCGGCGTGTGAAATCTCAGTTGAACCTTAGGAATATATAGGATACAAATGACATGTCATTAGGGATTATGTGATTTGGGTGTTGGTCTGATGTCCTATCGGTGGCTCAGTTATATGGCATATGTTATGGATTCTTGTTAGCTTGTGTGTGTAGCACCGTGTAGTTTCGTCGTGACCATCAGCTTGTGTGAGCAGACCCGTTGTTAGCTTCAGCTATGTATGTGACACTTAGGGTGCAAGATTTCCCGAGTATCCGATAGTATTCCAAATGGTTCAATGGGTATTGAAAGATATGGACGTGTATGAGATTGATACAAGATGTTACAGGTATGTACATGAATCGTATAAGCTTTGAATCGAAGAAACATGTGAAATTCTCATTTAACCTTGTGATTGAATATGTGATAGGTTTGTCTATTTATTTGAGTTGTATATTGATATGATCAATTATTTAAATTGTATTCGTATGGTAAGATGAGTTTATTATCATATGAGTTTACTAAGCTTTATAGCTTACATTGTTTATTTTTCTGTGTTTTATAGTGAAATCAAAGATATCTCGATTTTGGGAATCATTAGAGACCTCATCACACTATCAATTTATCACTTTGGTACTTTTGAATCTATGTTTTTGGGATATATGGCATGTAGGAACTTTGGTCATTTTAGTATATGTTAGTAATGAATTTAGCCATTTGGATTGGCTTATAAATGTTTAATGTTTGGTTTGATATATAGCCATGAGAGTTGTCTTACTTTGGTTGATTTGGTTGTGTATATATATAAACAAATTTCATTTATTATACATATGGTAATTGCAATATAAATCCTTTCGATGAAAGGTAGTTTGTGAATTGGTAATTTGTGTATCATATGTTAGATAAATTGAGTTTGGTATGTTTGTGATTTTAGGTAAGATAATGCTTAAATGAATGTGGTCTTATTGATGGTTTGTGAAAGTGAGGTTTGGTATGAAATTGAATTGCATATTATGGTATTTGTGTACCTTGTATATGTTGGTATTGAAATGGCATGAATTATGCTTGGTTGAGGTTGGTTGAATGCCTATTTATGCCATTTTGTGTGCCATTTGGTTTGGTGTAGGTCTATGCAAATTTGGGTGGCAAGATGGCTTGGTAAATAGCCTATTTTTGTCCACACGGGTAGAGACACGGGCGTGTGTCTTAGTTGTGTGTGACACACGGTCAAGTTACACGGACGTGTGTCCCCTGATGTTGAATTAAAATAAAATCAGTATGCTCCACACGGGCATGTGGCATAAGTCATATACCCTACAGGTTTGGCACGGCCTAGCCCACTGCCTCGTGCACGGACGTGAGTGGCCATTTCGAAGGGCACACAGGCTGGTCACACGGCCGGGCCAGACGAGCGTGTGTCCCATGTAGTCTGAAAATTTTTCTAAGTTTTGTAAAATTTTTCATAGATATCAGTTTAGTCCCGAACCACCCCGAATGTATGTTTAAGGCCACGTAGGCTCGTATTAGGGACAATGTGAATGATTTTGAATGATGTTTATTTGAAATTTGAAAATGTATACAAAATGTATGGTTATTTGTGAAATAAGTTTGGTAATGCTCCGTAACCCTATTCTGGCATTTAATACGGGTGAGGGGTGTTACATTACGCACCTCAAATGAATAATATAAACATGTGTAACCATATGCTTGATAAAACCAATTTATTAACTAACTTATATGTATAATTGCATCAATACACAACATATAAATCACTTACCAAAACATACCATTTGGTACCAATTACCACATAATCATTAACATTAAAATACATATATGCTTACCATAGCAAAACACCAATTCACAGCAAGTTATATGTCATATCTAATATGCATATTCAACTACTTTTTTTATGTACCATCATTCAACTATAACAAGTCATATATCAACCATTACAAGGCTACTTATATACACCTCAATATATATCATTTTACCAGCACAAGGCCAAAATACAAACTAATCAAATGGTCATTTCTACAACCAAAACACATAGACAAATATTAGCCAAAATAACCTATACATGCCATTATAACCTTAACCAAGACATTAAAATCTACCGATATAATCTCTAGATAGTTTGATAGGTCTTCGACGAGCTTCCAACTCGATCGAGCTTCCGATAATCTGTAAAGTAAGGAAAAACAACTACGTAAGCAATGAATGCTTAGTAAGCTCGTATAAACTTTAATCATATCAATCTATTTCAAATATGAAATTTACACATATCAAGAATAATCCCTATACTGATACCACAAGATTTCAAAATACATATTCAACAACTCACAAAGTGAATAAATCTACAACATCACATATACCTATCATCCCTAACATAGTAGGATTTTATAAAACTTTAAATCTCTTTCAAATTTTCTTACTTTCTTTTGTATTTCATTACTTTCCATTAGATTTACTTTCTTTAGCTTAAATAACATCATCATTTCAACTCATCATTCCCTTTTTCATCAATTTCCATTTCAAGTATGAACTTACTATTTCATTACCTTTCCACACTCATTTCATATTCATAACACACAAGATACAAGCATATCATCAACCCTAGTCATAAGAAAGTGCATTTAAACATAGCTTTTTTAGAATTAATCACTTGATAAACCATTTCATAAGGAATTACATAATTTAAACATTATCACTCTTTCATAAATACAAGCATATTTCCATTTGGAAACTTACCATTACAATGCATAACTTATAAATTAACATGGCATGATCCAACCAAAGCTTGGCCAAAACCTAATCCTTCACACCACACATATTAGCATACATGATACAATTTATAAGAACATTAGCTTGAATAGCCTTTTACTCTCAACATGTATCTCTTGAATCTATTACTTATCTTAACTTTTTTGCGCCCTACTAATAAGCATTCACACTTTCAAACATATGGCTAAATATATTTCAAACATCATCATCTCATACCTTCTTAGACTTTCATAGTATCACTTATTGAAGCATTTGTTGGACCTCCCCTTTTTCATACCCGTTGAACCACTAGAATAATATCGGATACATGGGAATCTCGCACACTATGTGCCAACATGTGGTTGAAGCTACTACTATCACATATCTCATATCAGTTCTCTCTCTCGAGGCATATATGGGTCTGCTCATACAAGTTGTCAGTCAAGACATATCTACACAGTTGTGCTCACTGTAACTGTCAAGTAACCGCAACACATGTCGAAAACTCAACCATCGGTAGGACGTACAAGACCAAAATCTGAAACACAATAACTCTTAATGACATGTCATTTGTATCCTCTATATTCCTAAGGTTCAAACAGGACTCGATAGTCGTCGTATGTCGTTAAATTTCCCTCGTTTCATTATAAGATAAATTGTATAATAACATATATATCGATTCATTTTCATTAAAATTCATAAAATAACATTCAATTTAATCAACAATATACATAGTACAGTTCATATGAATTTACTTGCCTTAATTGCAAAAATACCAAAGTTCAAGGGCGTTTTGGAAATTTTCCATTTTCCCTGATTTTCCACCTGATCTTGATCTAAATTAATGATTTCATTCAATTTATCAATTTTCACAATAGAACAATTCATTTCATATAATTTGGTCATTTTTGACATTTTTACAAAATTACCCCTAAAGTTTTACTTTTATTCAATTTAGTCCTTGAGCCCAAAACATGCAAATTAACAATTTCTACCCAAAATTTAGCTTAGAAAAATGTTCATAGTATTCAAAACAGCCCATTTATGCAATAATTTCACATTAAATCCTTATAATTTTATTAATTTAACAAATTAGTCCCTAATCGAAAAATTCATCAAAATCACTTAATAAAATACTTTTAAATATCAATCAACATTCCAAATTCATCATCTAACATCAAAAATCACAATATCAATGAATGGAAACATTCAAAATCTTTAGCATTTTCAAAATCAAAGGTACGAGCTAGCTGGACCTATTTGCAACGTCTCGAAAACATAAAAGATTCAAGAATTAAACTCAAATTGAACTTACATGCAAAGGGGACATTAACCGAACCTTACAAGCTTCTCCAATGGTGATTTCCTTTTTTCAATTTCGATCATAACCCCATTTTGAAAGATGATACCATGTTTTGTTTATTATTTATTTATTTATTTTTAACTTATCTTTATTAATTTCCAAAATTAACCTTATTATAATCTTATAATTTAACAAATTAAAAGACCTTTAACTGTATACTTACAATTAATATGGTCCAATTTCTATATAAGTCCCCCTTCTTTTAATGATTAAACCATTTAATCATTGTAATTCAATAGTGACGAAATTTTTACACCTTTTTCGATTTAATCCTTTTTATTTATTAACCATCTAAACGTTAATTTTTTTAACAAAACTTTAATACTACCTTAATGACACTTCGTAAACATTTATAAAAATATTTACAGCTCAATTTATAAAAATGAGATCCCAATAACACATTTTCTAAACCTACTTGACCTTAGGGTCTTACCACTTGAACTTAATAAATTGCTTACAAAACAAAAATTATCAAATCAAAATCTTTTCAAAACCATATTTTACTCGTAAAGATTAATAATATTTACAAACTTACTCATCAGATTTGGTGGTCCCGAAACCACTATTTCTAATAACACTGAAAAACGTGTTGTTACAACTCTCCCCTTTTACAAAAATTTCGTCCTCAAAATTTCTCACCTGATAAAAGTAATCACATCAAATATTTCTACCAACTTCTTAATGATAGTCTACAAATAAATCATTTATAACTCATCTCGATTCAAAAGTCGTATAAGGACTCATATAAAAACTTGATACTATCTAAGGGTTTCACTAAATTGCTATGATGTTCTCCTATCATAACTTCTCATTAGTAGTATAATTATCGAGAAATTTTTAGTATTTTTGTATCAAAACATAACTGACATACCCAAATTATCAAGCTCTAACTATCATTTCTGACATGTTTACATCTGTAACTTTCAACTGATATTTGTTCTCCTTTCAAGGAAAGTGTCAAGCAATATCATCTAACACAAGTGCGATAACTTCAGCTATCGAGAAGACTTTAACCCATAATGACATTTCCCAATTAGAATTGATCTGATAGATATATATCTGTATCAAGTCTTCTAGAATATGAATCCCTCATTCTGATTGTCCGTTAATTTACCCGTGAATGCACAAAATTTAATTCCAAACCTAAAGATAAACTAAAACGCATATAACTCAAATTACTTTTCAACTGAATACCTCATTTTGATTAAAAACAACTGAGTCAATCTTAACTATCGGATAATAACATTTCAAAGTAATCCCTTTTTCTTGTTGTTAAGATAACACAAACATACAATCTTTCATAATTCCCTTAAAATGATAGTAAAAGATCTTTACAAACTGCATTAGCTCAAACTAAACATAACATCCCATTTTAAGTTGTTGACATAAATCGAGATTACTTGAGGAATGAAAACTGGTATATAAGTTTAAGCTCGATCTTTTATTAACTACACTTTTTTCGATGCCTACTCCTTCACTAAACTAGAGAGGGAACATAATAAAGCTATTTCAATTATTAACATCAAAGCTTTAAACCATACCTAAGCCACATCCATCAGATAAAGTAAAACCATAGTGTTATAATAAGACCAAGGTTTCGGTCGTATAGATAGAACAATACCTCAACATCAATAGTGCACTCCTAAATAGAAGAGGAAAACTGAATGTAGTTCCAATAACAACTAGTACAGGAACAGAATCCCTAAAAACCTAAGATTTTTATAATCATACTTCTACTATAGAACAAGAAATTATAATCATAACAGATGTAATTACCTTTAGCCATTGACTACCCTTTACAAATGAACCATATTTGACAGATAAGATTAGACCATAAGAATGATAAGAAAACCGAGATAATGAAATCCAAGATGTAAAGCTAGACTAAATTTCTAAGAAAATAAACCACATTGAATGATAAAGAGATCGATGATATCATAGAGAAAATCCAAAAGAAGAATATTGCTCATACGCACTGGAAATAATTGTGATAGATATAATGTAAATTGCGTATATTTAATTTAGAGTATCAACTAGTAGAAGTAGAAAATAGAATCATATGAGTCTTATCATCAAGTCTTCTTTCGAACATAATGGATTAGAAAACCAAAGAAAGATAGAGCAATGCCGATCATGAATCAACCAGAGTAACAATAATTCCATCTAACATTATGATTAGCCATTCTTTCTATATGATAAGAATCACATCTGAAAATGATTAGATACATATAAATCTAAGAATAAAAGAACATATAGAATGCCCAAAGGAGATTGCTGTAAAATACTCAACTATAAGAGTTGCATTAAAATATCTTTGCAATTCAAACATTATTCCACTGACTACTACAGTCATCAAAAATTGTAATGTCCTGATTAATTTATCCATGTTTTTGCAAATATTTGACACAAGTGTGTACCTGCTTTAGTGGTTAAGTGTTCTAAAGGTGTGTGAGAGGTCTTGGGTTCAATTCTCACATTGGCAATTTTTGTTATTTTTCTGATTCTAGCCTTACCCTTGCTAAGTGGGTTTATATTAAAGTGTTGGTTAATCCATATCAAAATGAGCCAGCTAGTTCGAGTGCTAAGGGTATTGATGTCTTGGAGGTCTTGTGTTTGAATCGTTGCACAAGCGTAGGTAATATTTTTGCATGGTTAGTTGATAGAGATTCGGTTGAGCCAAACTTCTAAAGTAGTTGTGTGTAGTGGGTTACTGGGAGAGATATGGGGGATTTTGTGATATTTTATTTTATTTTTTTTCAAAAAAATATTTTCTCTCTCTTCCAAAAGAATTCTGACGTCTCTACTCTTCACTTTTCGAGTTCTTTAAAATTTTTCTATCTTCATTTGTTCTTTGATTCTGTCACTTCTGTTTTTATGCAAATTGTCTTATTCTAGCTTTTTGGTAATCTTTGTGCATTTCTGGTAAGTGTGTTAAGTGTGGTTCTTGTTTTGGTTTGTGAATTGATGTTAATGGAGCTCGTTTTGTGCTTAAGAGAAGATTAAGGGGCTGGGGGTTTCCAATCAACGCTCTTATTGTGGGAAATCATCATTGCTCGTGTAACACCCCGAACCCGAAACCGTCATCGGGGTCGAACACGAGGTGTTGACTGGCTTTACCCTCTTACAAAATTTATTTTCCAGACACTGCCCAATCTGTGTACTAGTCGTTTTAAAATTCATATCTTGAGTTTCGTAACTCGAAAATCAGTTTCGTAATTTTTCCCAGAAACTAGACTCATGTGCCCATCTATGTATTTTTTTCTAGAATTTTTGGTTGGGCCAATTAGTACAGTTTATTAGTCAAAGTTCCCCAAGTTGCAGGGGTCGACTACACTGACCTTTGCCCATTACGACTGGGATATCTCCCTGCACGGGGCTTCAATACTGTTGCCGTTTGTTTCTATGGAAACTAGACTCAGAGAGGAATCTGCACATATATGGTACGACCCCTAATTATCTCTGGTTAATTTATAATGAATTTCCAAAGTTGGAGCAGGGAATCCAGAAACCGTTCTGGCCCTGTCCCACTAAAATCTGATTATCTCTTAATATACTGCCCATATGATCTTTTCGTTACTTCCTCATGAAAACAGACTCATCGAGCTTCGATTACATAATTTATTCATCAATTAATTCCACTCCTACTATTTTTAGTGATTTTTCAATCTCATGACACTGCTGCTGCCAGCATCTGTTACGAAAGTAACTAGGTCCATTTCATGCCTACCCTCGATCCAACTCAATCGAACATTCGTGCCATTTTCGCATGGCTTAAAGTTTACATGCCATAATTCAAACACAACATACTAGCTTATACATGCCAAAATGATCTTCTAAGCACACTAAGAAGAAAGTACCAAAACTAGCTATCTGGTGTGATGACTTCGTTGACGGCCCGACCCCGCAAAAATTGATGAGTCCAAGCAACCTATAATGGGTGACAAGGAAACACCGGGTGAGTTTATAACTCAGTAAGTCATAAGCAATGCTCTACTATACATCAATAACATTATCACAAGAGGAATAAAATGGAATGAGACAATTTACTCCATCCATACCGAACCATACCATAGTTCCACCAACCTACCGATTCAATTTCATATCAATTCATGCCTTCACAATTCATATACTCATCAATAGGACATTGAAGCATTTTCATAAATCAATTTATTTTCGTTACAATCAAACCACAAAACGGCCTTTCACCCATCCTACGATAAATTTTTATGTACGTGACTTCAAGTATAGTTGTCACATAGGTTCAACTTACCGAGCTCAACACCAAGTATACGCATAGCACATATTAGCCATGTCCTCAAGACACTTACCCGATCCGCTGTCCGCGATCAGCTCAATAGTGTCGCACACATAGTGTCCATAATGATTCACGAATGTATATTGAGCCCGCACACTCAGTGCTATATAATCAACTCGCACATTTAGTGCCACGTAATCAAATCGCACACTTAGTGCTACATAGTCAAACCCGCACACTTAGTGCCGCATGGTCAATTCGCACACTTAGTGCATCATATTCATTTCGCACACTTAGTGCAACAAAGTAGAATCGCACACTTAGTGCTGTACAATTTAATCCCGCGCACTTAGCACCAATCTCATGGTCATAAATGGTTATCCCGCACATTTAGTGCCGAGATCAACAACTCATTACATCTCACCTCATTTATTTCATTCAACAATTTCATCATCACATACGTACATGCATATATATATATGTACATTTATTCATTCCATTCAGCATCAATACACAACATTATGACCATTGAAATAATACCAACTACATGCTTAATGACTTACCTCGTGTTGGGTAAGACGGTTCCAACTCGGCTACTCGATAACCTTTTCTTTGCCTTTGCTCGATTCACCTCCTTTAGCTCCTTGAGCTTAGTCTAACCACCACCATAGCCGATTTTTCTCAAGCCTTTTTCCCCTTCCTTTCTTTCCTCTATTCGGCCAAGGATGTTCAAGAATGAACTCTTTTTTTTTTGTTTTCTTTCTTCAATTCACGGCAACAAGGGGGGGTGAGACCATGTACTTTTTTTTTTTTCTCCATCACCCTTCTTTCATTATTTAATCACCATGCTTATTATTTTATTATTCTTAACATGCATCACTAGCATAACATGTTGGAGACATGTTTCCACCTATAGCATGGCCGGCCACTACATATTAGGGAGGGGGAATTTGACATGCAAGTCCCCTTTTTCTTCCACATGCACTAATAGGTCCTCATGCATTGACCTATCACATTTTAAAATTTTCTCATATAAGTCCTATTGACTAAATTCACATGCAATCGACTAAATCGAAGCTTGAAATTTTTACACATTCATGATTACATATTCTAGACAATAAACATCACATTCAAACCTTTCGGTGACTCGGTTTAGCGGTCCCGAAACCACTTCCCGGCTAGGGTCAATTTTGGGCTGTCACAACTCTCCCTCACTTAAGAAATTTTCGTCCTCGAAAATCTTACCAGTAAATAGGTTTGGATATCGTTCCTTCATCGAGCTCTCGGGTTCCCAGGTTGCTTCCTCGATCCCGTGTTTGAGCCACAACACCTTAACCAACGGAACCCTTTTGTTTCGCAACTCTTTCACCTCACGAGCTAGGATACGTATCGGTTCTTCTTCATAACTCATATCGGCTTGAATTTCAACCTCTGATGGGCTAATTATATGCGACGGATCAGATCGATAGCGTCGAAGCATCGAAACATGAAAGACATCGTGAATCTTTTCAAGCTCAGGGGGCAAAATCAATCTATACGCAACTGGCCCCACTCGTTCGGAGATTTCGTACGGCCCAATGAATCTCGGGCTCAACTTGCCCTTACGGCCAAACCTAAGTACCTTTTTCCAAGGCGAAACTTTAAGGAACACTTTATCTCCCACCTGATATTCAATGTCCTTCCGTTTCAGATCCGCATACGATTTCTGACGATCTGTGGCTGCCTTCAAACTTTCACGGATTACTTTTACTTTCTGTTCAGCATCTTTAATCAAATCAACTCCGAAAATTTTACTTTCACCAAGCTCGGTCCAAAACAATGGTGTACGGCATTTACGACCGTACAAAGCCTCGTAAGGTGCCATCTTAATACTTGATTGAAAACTATTGTTGTAAGCGAATTCAATCAAAGGTACATACCATTCCCATGAACCACTAAACTCAAGGATGCAGCATCTCAGCATATCCTCGAGTATCTGAATTATCCGCTCGGATTGACCATCGGTTTGGGGATGAAAAGCGGTGCTAAAATGCAGCTGGGTACCCAAAGCTTCTTGCAATTTCTTCCAAAATCGCGAGGTGAATCTCGGATCTCTATCCGACACGATAGAAATAGGTACTCCATGTAATCTCACAATCTGAGAAACATACAACTCGGCTAGTTTATCCAATGAGAAATCCGTACGCACGGGGATAAAGTGAGCCGACTTAGTCAGCCTATCAACAACAACCCAAATCGCATCCTTCTTACTTGCGGACAATGGCAGTCCGGACACAAAGTCCATTGTGACTCGGTCCCATTTCCACTCGGGTATCATGATCGGCTGAAGTAACCCTGAAGGCACTTGATGTTCCGCTTTCACTTGCTGACATATTAAACATCTCGAAACAAAGTCGGAGATGTCTCGCTTCATACCATGCCACCAAAATCGACGTTTCAAGTCGTTGTACATTTTCGTGCTCCCCGGGTGAATTGACATTCGGCTACAATGGGCTTCGTTCAGGATCATCGGAATGAGTTCCGAATTCCTTGGAACGCACAAACGACTTCTAAACCTCAAACAACCATCATCATCAATCTGAAACTCCGATTCCTTGTTTGGAACACACTCAGCTCGTTTTGCAACTAATTCATCATCGACTTTCTGAGCTTCATGAATTTGATGAGTCAATAATGGTTTGGCTTTTAATTCAGCTACTAACACATTGTCAGGTAGAACAGACAAGTGTACATTCATCGCTCGCAAAGCAAACAGTGATTTCCGGCTTAAGGCGTCCGTAACCACATTAGCCTTTCCCGGGTGGTAATCAATGACAAGCTCATAATCCTTCAACAATTCAAGCCAACGTCTTTGTCGCAGATTCAAGTCCCGTTGAGTCATCAAATATTTGAGACTTTTGTGATCCGAAAACACATGGCACTTCTCACCAAACAAATAATGTCGCCATATTTTCAATGCAAACACAATGGCGGCTAGTTCGAGATCATGGGTCGGATAATTTCTCTCGTGTGGCTTCAATTGTCTCGACGCATAGGCCACAACTCGACCTTCTTGCATCAATACACAACCCAACCCGAGTAGGGATGCGTCACTATAAACGACAAACTCTTTACCCGATTCGGGTTGCACCAAAATTGGAGCTTTAGTCAGATGAGTTTTCAGTTGATCGAAGCTTTTCTGACATTTCTCCGTCCATTCGAACTTAACATCCTTCTGAAGTAGCTTCGTCATTGGTGTGGCTATCATCGAGAAACCTTTGACAAATCGTCGGTAATAACCGGCGAGCCCTAGAAAGCTCCGGACTTCGGTAACGTTTCTCGGAGGCTTCCAGTTAAGTATGGCTGAAATTTTGCTCGGGTCAACCCGAATACCCGATGCGGATACCACATGACCCAAGAAGCTAACCTCTCTTAGCCAGAACTCACACTTACTGAACTTAGCATATAACTGCTTATCCCGCAAAATTTGCATCACTAGCCTCAGATGCTCAGCATGTTCGGCCTCATCTCTTGAATAGACCAAGATGTCATCAATAAACACAACTACGAACCGATCCAAGTACGGCCTAAAGATCCGATTCATCAAATCCATAAACACCGCAGGGGCATTAGTGAGCCCAAACGGCATCACTAAGAACTCATAGTGACCGTACCTCGTTCTGAAAGCAGTTTTGGGTACGTCCGAATCTCGAATCCGTAACTGATAATAACCCGATCTCAAATCTATCTTTGAAAACACCGATGCTCCCTTTAATTGATCGAACAGATCATCTATACGCGGTAACGGATACTTATTCTTTATCGTCACTTTATTCAGTTGACGATAGTCAATGCACAACCTCATGGTTCCGTCCTTCTTTTTCACGAACAATACTGGTGCACCCCAAGGCGAGAAACTCGGTCGAGCGAAACCTCTATCCGTCAATTCTTGCAACTGAGCTTTCAACTCTTTTAACTCAGTTAGTGCCATACGATACGGAGCGATCGAAATTGGCGTAGTTCCAGGTACAAGCTCAATTCCAAACTCTACTTCCCGAACAGGTGGCAAACCCGGTAACTCTTCAGGAAAAACATCCGGGTATTCACAAACCACCGGCACCGATTCGGGTTTCTTTTCTAACTCCTTGTCATCAAGTACATACGCGAGGTATGCTTCGCACCCTTTCCTTACATATTTCTGGGCCAACATTGCTGATATTACAGCTGGCAACCCCCTTAAGTCCGCAGACTCAACTCGGATTATTTCGTTATTTGCGCACCTCAAATCGATAGTCTTGCTTTTGCAATTCACAACCGCATCATGCGCGGTTAACCAATCCAAACCAAGAATAACATCAAACTCGTCGAACGGCAAAAGCATCAAATCAGCCGGAAAACAGGATTCTCGGATTAATAGAGGGCATCTCTTACACACTTTATCAACAAGTACGCATTGACCCAAAGGGTTTGATACTCGAATTACGAGCTCAGTAGACTCAACAGGTAGAGTCTTACTGGTTGCTAAGGTTTCGCATACATATGAATGAGTAGAACCAGGGTCAATCAATGCAATCACATTAGTATCAAAGAGAGTGAAGGTACCAGTGATGACGTCGGGGGAGGATGCCTCCTCTCGTGCGCGAATGGCATATGCTCTAGCAGGAGCACGGTTCTCGGCGCGATCGGCCGTATCAGAAGCCCCCTCTGACTACCACCCCTGCCTCCAAAAATTCTCGGTGGTCTACCTCTAGATGTCACTCCACTAGGTCTTGCACCTTGAATCTTATTCTTCTCATCCAGCTCCGTGCAATCTCTAATGAAGTGGTCCTTCGAACCGCATCCGTAACAGGCCCTGTTAGTAGACTTGCCCCAACATTCACCTAGGTGTCGTCTTCCACATTGGGGACATTCAGGTTTCTCGTGCCGATTATTGCCCACACTAGCTACCGAAGTAGCTCGGGAGCCCATCGATGGTCTTGCCCTGATGGAAATTCCCGTAGTCGCCCTCGACTTACTAATGTCCTCCCTGAACTTCTTCACAGCTGAGAACGGAGCTTTACCCGTCGATCTTTTACGATAATCTCTAGCTTCAAATTCAGCCTTCCTCTTCTCCTTTCCAAGTTCCTCCGCCTTGCAGGCTCGTTCGACTAGTGTTACGAATTCCTTTATTCCAGAATACCCATTAGTAGCTTTAAATCTTCGTTCAATCCTTCCTCAAATCTTTTGCACATAGCAACCTCATCAGCTACGCACTCCCGGGCATACCTACTAAGTCTTACGAATTCATGTTCGTATTCAGATACAGTCATACGGCCTTGCTTGAGTTCCAAGAACTCCTTACGCTTCTGGTCAATGAACCGTTGGCTAATAAATTTCTTCCGAAATTCCGTTTGAAAGAAGTCCCAAGTTACTCGCTCGTTCGGGACTATGGAAATCAATGTCCTCCACCAATAGTAGGCTGAGTCTCGCAACAAAGATACAGCACATTTTAGACATTCATCGGGTGTGCATGACAATTCATCGAACACCCGAATGGTGTTATCAAGCCAGAACTCGGCCCTTTCGGCATCATCAGTTACTATGGCCTTGAACTCCTCGGCCCCACGCTTCCTAATCAAGTCTACAGGTAGCTTACTCAGCCTCACAGGATCAGCGACTGACGGCCTTACAGGCTCTTGGGGTGGGTTATTCAAATTTGGGAATTGTTGGACAGCCGGGTTGGCTCGGGCATATTGCGCGACCCACTCATTCATCATGGTAAAGAAGGCTTGTTTAGCCCCCTCACCTTGATTATTCGCAGATGACTGGGGTTCAACAGGCGGCGTCCCTTGTGCAGGAGCAGCCGCTACGCTCTCAACGTCATCCGCTAGGGTTCTTTCTTCACCGGGATCCATTTACTAATCAAGACAAAAACATTTCAACCGTCAGAAGTCATCACCCTTTTAAACATTAACATTATGGCATGTATAGCTAGACTCATACGTGCTATGGAAGTCCTAGAACCGACTAAACCATAGCTCTGATACCAATAAAATGTAACACCCCGAACCCGAAACCGTCATCGGGGTCGAACACGAGGTGTTGACTGGCTTTACCCTCTTACAAAATTTATTTTCCAGACACTGCCCAATCTGTGTACTAGTCGTTTTAAAATTCATATCTTGAGTTTCGTAACTCGAAAATCAGTTTCGTAATTTTCCCAGAAACTAGACTCATGTGCCCATCTATGTATTTTTTCTAGAATTTTTGGTTGGGCCAATTAGTACAGTTTATTAGTCAAAGTTCCCCAAGTTGCAGGGGTCGACTACACTGACCTTTGCCCATTACGACTGGGATATCTCCCTGCACGGGGCTTCAATACTGTTGCCGTTTGTTTCTATGGAAACTAGACTCAGAGAGGAATCTGCACATATATGGTACGACCCCTAATTATCTCTGGTTAATTTATAATGAATTTCCAAAGTTGGAGCAGGGAATCCAGAAACCGTTCTGGCCCTGTCCCACTAAAATCTGATTATCTCTTAATATACTGCCCATATGATCTTTTCGTTACTTCCTCATGAAAACAGACTCATCGAGCTTCGATTACATAATTTATTCATCAATTAATTCCACTCCTACTATTTTTAGTGATTTTTCAATCTCATGACACTGCTGCTGCCAGCATCTGTTACGAAAGTAACTAGGTCCATTTCATGCCTACCCTCGATCCAACTCAATCGAACATTCGTGCCATTTCGCATGGCTTAAAGTTTACATGCCATAATTCAAACACAACATACTAGCTTATACATGCCAAAATGATCTTCTAAGCACACTAAGAAGAAAGTACCAAAACTAGCTATCTGGTGTGATGACTTCGTTGACGGCCCGACCCCGCAAAAATTGATGAGTCCAAGCAACCTATAATGGGTGACAAGGAAACACCGGGTGAGTTTATAACTCAGTAAGTCATAAGCAATGCTCTACTATACATCAATAACATTATCACAAGAGGAATAAAATGGAATGAGACAATTTACTCCATCCATACCGAACCATACCATAGTTCCACCAACCTACCGATTCAATTTCATATCAATTCATGCCTTCACAATTCATATACTCATCAATAGGACATTGAAGCATTTTCATAAATCAATTTATTTTCGTTACAATCAAACCACAAAACGGCCTTTCACCCATCCTACGATAAATTTTTATGTACGTGACTTCAAGTATAGTTGTCACATAGGTTCAACTTACCGAGCTCAACACCAAGTATACGCATAGCACATATTAGCCATGTCCTCAAGACACTTACCCGATCCGCTGTCCGCGATCAGCTCAATAGTGTCGCACACATAGTGTCCATAATGATTCACGAATGTATATTGAGCCCGCACACTCAGTGCTATATAATCAACTCGCACATTTAGTGCCACGTAATCAAATCGCACACTTAGTGCTACATAGTCAAACCCGCACACTTAGTGCCGCATGGTCAATTCGCACACTTAGTGCATCATATTCATTTCGCACACTTAGTGCAACAAAGTAGAATCGCACACTTAGTGCTGTACAATTTAATCCCGCGCACTTAGCACCAATCTCATGGTCATAAATGGTTATCCCGCACATTTAGTGCCGAGATCAACAACTCATTACATCTCACCTCATTATTTCATTCAACAATTTCATCATCACATACGTACATGCATATATATATGTACATTATTCATTCCATTCAGCATCAATACACAACATTATGACCATTGAAATAATACCAACTACATGCTTAATGACTTACCTCGTGTTGGGTAAGACGGTTCCAACTCGGCTACTCGATAACCTTTTCTTTGCCTTTGCTCGATTCACCTCCTTTAGCTCCTTGAGCTTAGTCTAACCACCACCATAGCCGATTTTTCTCAAGCCTTTTCCCCTTCCTTTCTTTCCTCTATTCGGCCAAGGATGTTCAAGAATGAACTCTTTTTTTTTGTTTTCTTTCTTCAATTCACGGCAACAAGGGGGGGTGAGACCATGTACTTTTTTTTTTTCTCCATCACCCTTCTTTCATTATTTAATCACCATGCTTATTATTTTATTATTCTTAACATGCATCACTAGCATAACATGTTGGAGACATGTTTCCACCTATAGCATGGCCGGCCACTACATATTAGGGAGGGGGAATTTGACATGCAAGTCCCCTTTTTCTTCCACATGCACTAATAGGTCCTCATGCATTGACCTATCACATTTTAAAATTTTCTCATATAAGTCCTATTGACTAAATTCACATGCAATCGACTAAATCGAAGCTTGAAATTTTTACACATTCATGATTACATATTCTAGACAATA
Source organism: Gossypium hirsutum (assembly GCF_007990345.1). Classification (NCBI taxonomy): domain Eukaryota; kingdom Viridiplantae; phylum Streptophyta; class Magnoliopsida; order Malvales; family Malvaceae; genus Gossypium; species Gossypium hirsutum. The sequence goes on along the minus strand of NC_053430.1, from coordinate 49,132,395 downwards.
AACATCACATTCAAACCTTTCGGTGACTCGGTTTAGCGGTCCCGAAACCACTTCCCGGCTAGGGTCAATTTTGGGCTGTCACAGCTCGTTTGAAGGTAAAGGTCTTGATTAGATTAAAGGATTGTTCTTTTTGATATAGTTTAGTTGAGTATCATTTTAAACAATTAATTCAATGTCTTATCGGGCAATTTTAGGTTCTAGTGTCTCGAGAGTGTTTTTGCATCAAAATTGTAATAGGTGTGTACCCAAAACGTAGAAAAATGAGTTTCGGCAAAACTATAAAAACTGTTCTGTTGAGCCACTAGGGCGTGTGGTCACCCGTGTGGTTGGTTGTGTGTGAGACACAGCCGTGTGGCCAACGAAGGCATGGTCGTGCGTAACACACGACTGTGTGGTGGCCGGAGTGTGGCCATGTGAGCCACAGGGCTAGGCCAAGTTGGGCATGTAGGCCCAAACGGGTAGTCCACACAAGCATGTGGGCCCACACGGGAAGTTCACATTGGCATGTGGGTTTTTTGGCTAGGCCATGAGGGCCACATGGGTAAGGCAATTCTGGGTGTGTGGCCAGACAGACGTATGGGCCCATGTTTCTGAAAATTTCCATAAGGTCACACGGGTTGTTCTGATCGTTTGTGGGCCGTACGTAA